>NW_027121872.1:0-44431 GCF_030686945.1 Centruroides vittatus | reverse complement strand
GTTTATAATTAATACATGTTAATCCAACGGACAAGAAAGAATTGCCCCCAATAACAAACTCTTAGATTAAAGCAAAATAGCAGTAACAAGATGTATGGTTTATATAACTTATTTTCCGTTTCCAACCTTATTTCACTAACTTCAGCTTTCCATATAATTTTAATCTATACTATTCTCTATTATTAATTATATGTTCATCATATTTTATAATTAAGATCACAGCGTATAACGAACGCATTTATGCCGGAAGTGAAACAGTGACTACGAGTGGTGAAACAAAAGAATTTGGTAAGCAGACGTTATTATTTGATTTATCTTTCCTTTAATCCTTGCTATTTATGTAAATATAACTTAAATATTTATGAAATAAGTTGATTTTCAATATTTTCATAATTTTAGTACCAGATCCACCTAAAGAGTCAGAAATAGCGAATATTACGGAACATTCGGTGGATATTATCTGGTCTTTACCCGTGAGATCAAATGGAGAATTGACTGGATATAGGGTATATCTTTTCATATTACAGTATTAATATATTTAAAATATATTTTCACTGATATAATATCCTTTATGTCGTTATTTTCTGACACATTTAGAATTTTTATATATAATATTCATTTTTTAATAAATTCTGTTACCGTTTTCGATGTCATAGAAGGCAACTTTCATTCACGATCAAATTATTCTACTATAATTTTAATTACGTTAAGATTCTGTCAAATAAAAGTAACATTTTAAATAATTTATCAAATTCGATGAATCTCTTATTCATATAATAACAGTAATGATCATTATTGTTTATTTCCTAATTATTAATTTAAAAACTCCAATAAAAACAGTAAATTTTATTATACTGTTTATAGATAATCATTACAGCGGCAGAGTCCTTCAACAATAGTATTGTAGGAAGTACACAAGAGAAGTTAACAAATCCCGACCCTAGAAACTGTACATTTATTAATTTGCATCCAGCTACTAAATATAATGGTACGATAGAAGCTAGTACCAAAATCGGTTACGGGAAACCTCTTTATTTTCAGTTTACAACAAAAGTTTCTGGTATGTCGTGAGTACGAGATATTAATCCGAATTACAAACTACTGAATTTGATTTAAATAATTTATTTTAATTGATGCAGTTTATATCGTAATCGATGATTTTACTTCTATTTTTGATTCTAGTACCAGTTATTGATGTCGAACCTACAGTTACTAATGTTACAGATACGACAGTAGTTATTTTAATAAAACCAATTCATTTTATTGGAGGACCTGTTAGGTGAGTATTATTAATTGATATTTAATTTGAGATAACAAAATACTTGTAATTCATTTATATATATATATATTAACTGAATAGGGGTGACTGGTAGTAAAGAAGTAAAACCCAAAATACCGTATACATTATCCAAAGAAAGAGTGAATTTTGATCCCGTTTAGGAAAAATTTTGATTTCTTTCGACACTCATTCATGCTTTAAACTTTATAATTTGGGTCTTTTTTATTTATCGATCTGATTTTATTACATAAAGTGACAAATAAATAAACATTTATTCTTCATCTTATTATATTTAGCTGCAAAAGTAAAGCACAATTATTTACTGTGACATCGTCACAGTTCTGTGGGGGTCGGAGGCCGTCAAAAATTAGATTACGCAAATCTATGGTAGGGTCCTGCCACCAGGTGTGTTTTGTCGGACACATCTCCGATTTAGACAAAAAAAAGAAAAAACAAATATTTAAGGCGCGAGGGTAAGAGTCACTCCGAAGTCCAGGGATGGGCCTCTCAGGAGGATGAATACAAAGTTATAAAATCCGAGTTAGGAAATTGGCCTATTCCTACCTATAAAACGGGGGGGGGGTATCCGAACTGCGCGACTCACAACATACTAGGAAAAGAGTTGTCTTCTCTTCTTTCTTCACTTCTTTTCCTCTGTTCTCTTCCTCCCTTTCGTTTTCTTTCTCCTTTACTTGGCTCTTCACTAGGTCCTTTCCGAGGTCGGTTGACTCTTGTCTGGTCAATCGCTTGACCGGCCAGTCAGTCAGTCAGTCTTAATCCTCTCTTACTCTCTCAATTCTTTTTCCCTCTCTCAGTTCTCTCTCACTCTCTTTGTATTCCGTCTCACTCTGCGTTAATTTCGTCACTTCTTTTTATTTTCCTTTGTTTTTGCTTTAGTTCCGGAGGAAGGTGAGGTAATTTGTAAAAGGCATGATTGGTTATCTAGCGGTCCTCCTCATCTCTTCTCAATGAAGAATGATGTGCGTCCATGTGACACGGATAGCATACCATTGGTCATATAACATCGTCGAAAAAGGGGGAAACGACGAGCGTACCCTCATCTTTTCCTTCGCATGTTGTGAGATTTATAACAATTAATTGATAAATTTTTTGTTCTAATTTGTTTCTCTAAATTATTTTAAGTCGATATTACAAAATATTTGGAAAGGGGGTCCCTAAAATTGGAAAAATAGGCGAAATTCCATTACACCTTTACTTGATAGATAAACAATTGATATAAAACAATTTCGGTGTCACGTTTACATACGCATCTTCTCTTCGAGATGTGGGTCTAAAGGGCTTCTTGTCTGTAGCTATCTAACAGTTCTTTTTTTTATACAACGAGACAGAACAAAGAAAAAACGATATAAAATAAACATAGAGTTTAAAATACAAAAAACAACAATTTCTAACTGATTAATTAAAGCGAAAACATTAACAAAAGGTTTAAAATAAAGTAGTTACAACTAAAATTATACAGATAATGTAATATAAATAACAATTCACAAATATATAATACATACATGGATAGATACAATAATAACAAATTTTTCGGGGGGAATAATGGACTTCACAGTGCCAATCTGTAACTTTTAATCATAATTTAATTTTGAAATCACGCTATATAGTTAATCGGGGCTTACCGCCTCTACGCTTTTCATATCCGGTCTTATCTTCGTCTATTTAAATCCATTCTCGAGATTAACGAAGCACGGACAGACAAACGACAGCGGGAATCTAAAAGTCTGGAATTTGAAAATTGCAGTCAAACGGTTTAATTATAACGAAATCAAAAGCATAATACGCGAAATAAAAAGTAACAAACAACATATATTACAGTATAGAATCAAAACTCGAGTTCTAGTTTCTTATTAATAAAAGTTAACAAAGGAAGAAATGCCTAGAGTTTGAACTTTGTGATATTTCAACAAACAGAAGAAAAATTTTGTCTGTCAAATAGTTTAGAATTTTATTTTATTCTCGCTCTTTTCGTCTTACGGGCACGAAGAGAACTTCTTCCATATTTATCACGGAGTCGGCCAGACCCATCATGACATTTACATTGATATGTAATTTCAGTGCATATTTTGTGATGGTGGAAAAACAGAATAAAAGAAAGAAGAGAGTTGTAGAAGAGAAAAAATTGCTGAGTTATAACGAGTCGAGGGAAGATTATGTCGCTGCCAAATTTTATCCCAATGAGATATCTTCTACGGGAACAGATTTTACTGTAGGAGATGGAAAACATTACAACGGTTATTATAACGCTCCTCTTACTACCGGAGAAAAGTATAAAATTGGATTAGCTGTACTAAGCGAATTCAACGGGGTAAGATATCTACAAATAATCTTTAGCCATAATTTGTATAATTTTTATTTTAATTCACTTACGACGAATTATTTTAAAATTGTAATCGAAGAATATTATGTTTAACTTTTTCTATAAATTAAATGAAAGATTCGAGAATCCGGCTGCCAAAATGTCGGTTACGAATAGATTCGGGCGAGCAGAGAGAACCCTCGCAGCTAGGGGTTCGGACTTTGATAGTTTCCGAAATTTAGAAATTTTAAAAATTACGAGGAAATGGTGAAGCAATATGAAACGGGTATTTGAATATACTCTAAGATCAATATTAATAATTATTCTTTATGTACTATGAAATGCTTGTTACATACCAAGTACCTTAATTAATTATTTGAAGAAACAAACCAAAGGCAGACTCTAACTTGTTTAATATTACTTTGCTTTAAATATCGAAACTATTGCAAACTTAATTTGTAAATGTCATATTAATTTTTCGTAATGAAAGTTTAATAATTTTAATAAATTCTTACAACCGCACGAATTAAAACTTTATTACTTTGAAGATAATAAAAGAAATCTTAGTATCTATTCTGTCATTTACATTTGAATAGAAATAGAACTAAAGCTACAAATTAAAGAAGAAAATCTTACAATAAAACATTATCTTTAAGATTCTTAACACACGTTCATTATACTAATTAACACTAAGCTATTTTACAAGTATTGTTTGGTATTTGGTTAAAATAAAGGAAGGTTGAATTGTACAACTTTTTACTTCTTACGAAAATTGTAACTGATAATTAGGTAAGTTTATTTATACGGAATAACTTATTTAAATAGTTGAAAAAAGATATTCAATAACTCTTAAAATGAATTTAAATGTATTGATTAAACTAATGTATAGTTTTTACATTAATTCTTTTTATTTTAATAAATAATACTAATTTAGCGTATTAATTATTAATGCTTTAGGAAGAACGCTTAGGATATAAATACTTGACAGAAGCAGTTACAGGTTTGTCATTTATATAACTTAAATAAGCTATATATAAATATAATACAATAAATAATTCACTATTTAAATTTATTTGTTTGATTTGCATTTTTTTATTTTTAATTTCTATAAAGATTTATCAATTCTGTTATTTTCCAATTGTTGACTATTCTATGCTTACTAAATCTATATATTGAATATTGGCTAGTCAATGGTATTTGGAATATATTCACACTTCTCTACAACTTTATTTTGAAATGTTTTTAACGAATTAGTGGATAGAAATTTCCACTAAATGATTTATTAATGAATTTATCCACCGACATCAAACTTTCGCTCCCTTTATTGGTTTCGATGAGGTGGAATGGAAAGTGCTTCGGAAAAATCACTGCGATTCATTTAAGTAATAAAGATGTACTCCGAAGATGCGACTGGCTTCTTCGCAAAATATTAGTACGTTCTCAAGTGTGTTTTACTCTAATGCATGGTTCTCAAACTGCGATTATGCATACCCCTGGCGGTACGTAAAGGGAAAGTTGGAGATACCAAAGTGGACCCAAAGAGTGAAATGACCGCCTCGGTTTTTTTACGGATGATCAACCATCATCGCCGGAGGAGGACTCCGATATCGATGATGAGCGAGTGGGTCCGTCCCGCTACTGTCTCAGGAGACAATTTTTTTTTGAATCTACGCAAGCAACCCGTAAAAAATGCGACTACATTGCGTAAGAGAGCGTTAGTAGGACAGTTGGCAGTTTGGGAGAGTAAGAGAGACTCCCCATACTTGCTCGTCTTTCTGATTTTGGCCGGCCAGATTATAGCTGAATATTAGGAGGATTGTGGACGGCCTACCGGTGCATTCCCGTCTGTAGTATGTTTCCACGGTCATTCACTGTCTTTACTCGGTAGAGTAACATAGCATCTCAGTCGTGGATTTAGTTAGTTGCAGCAGGCCTTTGTGACTAACGATCCTCGCTGCTGCTACCTTCATTCGCGTTCTTTCGAAAAGTGTCGCGCTTTTTATAACATACAAAGTAAGGCGAATTTTCGTTTATTTATTCTAATTGTAATTTGCGTAAAAACTGTATAAAAAACAGAAAGTTAGGAAAAGTTATTTGCATCAGTCAGCATTGTCAGGGTCACACAAAGCGGTATCTATGGCATTACAGTTTCTCAGTTATCCTTTGGCTAAATCAGCGAAGCCACACACGTTAGAAAAATTTCTAATTATTCTTGCTGTAAAAGACATCACGGAATGCACGCTGGGTGACGAAGCATAGAAAAAATTGCACCTCGAATTATTCTGTTTTCGTCGTATTCACGACAGATAGTGCTGAGTGGCAATTGGTGGATCGTTGCGAATCGACAAGTCAACAAACGTAGCTGATTGGCGTACATTCTAGTTTTTGTTAGGCGCATATCAAATGATTCCATTCAGAAAGATCTCTTTTGTCAATCGGACGGAGCAAAGGCTACGACAAGAAGGCACGGCGGACTTCTCAGTGACATTCAAAAGGTTGCCTCGAAGCAAATTAGACATATTGTACCGTTCACCAAGAAGCGTTGGCCAACAAGAAAATGCTCGCAAAGTTGCAAACTGCCCTCGATGAAGTGGTCAAAATTGTCAATTTTTTAAAGGCTTGTCCTGATCACTCCGTCGCCCTATTGCTAGTCTCGCTAAACCCACGATGGACATGGAAAAAGGCTCTATTAAAGCACACAGAAATATATTTAATGAAAAATTTAGACGTTTTTAAACTTTAATAAATACAGCGAAGCCGGAAAAACCGAATCCGGGCATCAAAATTCAGATTCGAGCATCGAATAATGGATGTTAACCTCTTCCAATAGTAACTTCGTTAGCGATGATCATTGCATGCATTGTTGAGGTCCTAACATTCATTCAGAATTCGTAATGTTTTAATTTTGATATTATAATTACCGTATTTTTGTATAAATACAGCGATTCTTTAAATTATATTTTTAATATTTGTAAGAGTATTTCTTATATTTCTCGTGAAATACTAATTTGAACTCAATACGTCTAAACTTGATTTACAGTATGTTTGGAATTTACAGCGCTTAAAATGCTAATATATACGTATATTTGAAAATTTGGATAAATTCAGGGGGACTCCAAAAAGTGATCCAGGCTAATAGCTCAGAAAGAGCTGTCATATTTACGTAAACGATGTTTGATCTGATACATTATCGAGGACGGGGATGGGCTATTCATTGATGCATCAGCGAATTTTTTCATACTTTAAAAATCGGGGTGTAAAATTATCTCAGCTTCTATTGCAGACAGAACTGCAGTTCTAGTTGTAAAGTTGTATAGAAGGTCTACGTTACTATATATTCTATACTTTGTTTAATTAAAAAGAGATAAAAAGAGTTCGTCGTGTACTCCTAAACATTTGAAGAATTATATAAGATCGGCTTCCCTCTAGTACTCGGCTGCTTTGTAAGTGTTTTCTTTTGAAGCTTTAAGTATTTCGTAATAAATACAACTGTCTGTGAGGAATATATTTTAGTTTTATTAAAGACCTCATTTTTAATTATTATTTTTCAAAACAAAAAGGAATATTAATTAACTATAAGTGTAAAATATTTTATAGTTAAGAATCCAGATCATTTTAATGTGGACAAGTCCAATATTCCTGGTATAATAATTGGAGTTCTAGTGTGCCTTTCCGTTATAATTGTAATCATTATATTTATAAGATTCAGGTAAATATTAAACTAAATACGTGTATTTCAAAATATATTTTGAAAGTTATAAATAAACTGAACTAAACTTATCAACACAACTGTTAATTATATATATTTATAAATATAGATATCCAAAATTATTAAAATTCGCATCAACGATGAAAGATTTAGATGCTAGAAATTCGAAAAAAGGTGAGAATATTAAATTTTTGTGTTACTAACACACTTTGATTGGAGTAACACTTGAGAATACTTCACATCTTCATTTTTTAAACTTATACACATAAAACAGAACGACAATCTATAACCTTAACAATGGATTTAGAAGAGTGTGCAGAATTAGAACCAATGTCCGAAATTCAAAGTCAAAAAATTCCTGTGTCCGAATTAGAAACTTTTGTTCAGATAGCGTTACGAAATGGAACATTAAGGAAACAATTTGCGGTTAGTTTACAGTAATTTTATTAGAAAGGTGATGCTTTTTATGTATATCTAAACAATGGAAAATTTTAGTCCGTAGAAAAGGGACAGAATAAGTCGTGGGAAACAGCAAAAATTCCCGAAAATAAACTGAAGAACCGTTATGGAAACCTTTTGTCATGTAAGTGTTAAGTATTTGTGTTTAACTACTGTATAATATAATTAAGCTAGTTTTTAATTTTTTTTTTGGTTCAGCTTATTTTACGATTTATTAAAATGTTATTTACAAACTTTATATTATTTTTATATACAAAAATTTTAGATGATTCCACGCGGGTTATTTTAGAGAAGTTACCAGACGACCCGTATTCCGATTATATCAATGCAAATTATATAGATGTGAGTAGCTTGAAAAAAGTATTTACGAACGACACCTTGCTATTCTACATATATTTTAATTTAATTTAATTATTAGGGATATAAAACCCCCAAAAGATACATCGCTACTCAAGGTAAACAATTTACGATTACGAAGTGTTTAATTAATTCATAAAATGTCAAAGATCTTTATTTATTTAACCTGAATTGAAGGTCCCAAACCTGTAACCGTTAACGACTTTTGGAGAATGATTTGGCAGGAAAAAGTCTGCAAAATAATCATATCAACGAATTTAGTAGAAAATGGAAAGGTCGATCAATTCTTTCGTTATAAAACTGTTATTTAATTTTTGATTTTATTGTTTTATTTTAAATTAAATTCGTGATATTTATATTGTATTTGATGTTTTCTGTGTTTTAATTAGACGAAGTGTGAAAAATATTGGCCAGATTCGACAGGGACGTTTGGTTCCGTCACTGTGACATTATTGGATTCCGAAATATTCGCCGATTACGTTATTCGAACATTCCACGTTAGCAAAGTAAATAAAAGTAATATTACATCCATCTTGAAATGATCCTTAAATCTATAGTTATTACCTGGCCTATTTTATACAGATTTTCAAATATAATCATATACATCAATGAATGGCACGCACTTATAAGTAGCAGTATACTGCAGTTAAGACAAAGGTGTATTTATTTTACAGGAAAACGAAGTTCGAGAAATTAAGCAATTTCACTTTACTACGTGGCCGGATCACGGTGTTCCAATGTATGCAATAGCAGTTAGTAATTTTATATTGAAAACAAGAACTTATAAGCCCAAAGAAAATAGTCCAATTGTGTTCCAAAGTAGGTAAGATAAATATAAAAAATAATAATTTGATTAAGTAGATTAAGAAATTATGATTTAAAATGACTTAAAATATAATAACGACTTAAAATAAATATTTATATTATATTCAAATACTGTATTAGTAATTATTGAAAATGTTCAACAAAATTAGTAATTATAAAAAATTTGAATTATAGAAAATAATTTACAAATTGCTTGGAAATTAGAATTTACTTAAATTTTTAAAATCAATATAATTTTCTTGCTTTTTACCAATTAATGCCGTAAGGATTTAAATATAAAATATACAATACAGTCGAGTTCGATTAAGAGAAACTTCTGGGGAATAGCTGCATCACGCTCCCTTACGTGAAGAAATAATATTATCCGGGGTATTGAATTTTTTCTCAATTTTTAATGTCTTAGAACTATCTTACACTTGTACTACAGTTTGAAATGATAAAATTCATTACCACATAACAAATATGTGAGTACAGTCAAACCTGTTTTTATGCGGTCTTTTTTTGTGCGATTTTTTATACGATTTTTTATTTGTGCGGTATAGTTGGCGACTAGTCTCTGCGATTTGTCATGTCTCACGTTGACTTATTATAGCTAAATAAACTTATTATAGCATAAATGAACTTATTATAGTAATATTATCGCATGAATATGTGAAAAATGAAATAATTTATTTTTTAAGTCAACAAAACACCACCTGGACAAAAATATGTAAAACAGACGATAGACGAGATGATGCAGTCAAGTGTTGACATCTGTTGTCAATAAATTCTATTTCGTACGGTTTTGAGTTATTTTCTATGTGAGACTTTTTTATGCGGTCTCTATTGACCGCATAAAAAATATATTTTTAATTGTGTTGCGAAAACTATTTTTTATAGCCACTCGTGAAGTTTCGTGCGATTTTTATGCGTTTTTTTTATGCGGTCCCTATCCACCGCATAAAAACAAGTTTGACTGTATAGTACAATTATCTTGTATAAACTTTATTATTCTATCGAATATTCAGTAAATACAATATATTCAATTCTACTTTCACTTCTTTTTAATTATATAATGGGAGAACTAGATTGAACAATCTTGCTTCAATATTTTTGTGTGCTCCCCAATAGGACATACAGTACAAAAATAAATAAGTACAGTAACGCCAAGGTAATGTGACTTTCGAAATATCGGCAAAAATTATTTGTCTTGTATACTCGAGATAAAGACGGCAGCACATGTAATCTGTACTGTTTGTTCGTATACAGGGTGGGCCAGCGAAAACGAAACGGCAGAGTGTTCGTGTTCTTCCAAGCAAATCGCTCGGACAGGTCGATTTTACTCTCGAGGGAACATCTTTTTAAATAAAGTTTTTGCGATTCTGAATACGACAGACAACAATAAATTTTAAAAACTCATTTATTTTGTATTATTTAAACAAACATTTATTTCGAAAAAAATGTTTCTTTAGTTAATATTCAGAATCCCAAAAACTTTATTGCAAAAGATGTCCCCTCGAGAGTAAAATCGACCTGTCCGAGCGATTTGCTTGAACGAACACGAACACTCTGCCGTTTCGTTTTCGCTGGCCCACCCTGTATATGTTATATCTTTGTAATGTGTAAATGTTTGTCATGTGTTTTCAAATGTTTCACGTTTGTTTTTCTATTCTAATTATTATTCTGTCAGTAATCTTTTGATTATCCGTTTATTACAAAACTGACCAATGGAAGGTTTCACAAAATCTCAACAAATGTTATAGTATAAAGAGTTCTGTCATCATGCACCCTGGATAATGATGTTTCGTAATGATAGAGTCTTATAAATCTCCCTTATTCGATGCTCTGTTAAGTCAACTCGACCGTAAAGATTATAATTATCTTACAAAAACTTTAGTTCAGGTAATCGAATTTCAAACATCTTGCACTTTAAATTTGCAGTATTTTACACGGAATAATAAAGAAGGTAATGAATTGAATAACAACTTCTTATTTCATTTATATTAATAAATGTACTTATTTTTTAGTGCCGGTATTGGACGAACTGGAACATTAATTTTAATAGATTGCATGTTGGATATGGCAGCGGCCGAAAGTCAAGTAGATCTGCTTTCACAATTGCACATAATGAGACAACAGAGAATTAGTATGGTCAAAACAATGGTATTTATTCTATATTGTGTTCATTTTCGAATAGAATTCTTTATTATAAAATTTTAATTATGGCCACTAATTTCTATTTATAGGATCAATATTACCTGGCGTGTCAGTGTTTAATCGAAGCGTTGTGTACAGAAAAAACTTCAATTACTTGTTCAGAATTTATTCCCACTCTTAATCGTTTGAAAACAGTCGATCCCAAAACTGGTCTTACTCAGTTTCACGTCCAATTTGAGGTAATTTTGTGCATATTTTACAGTTTTTTTAAAATTTCACAGACTGTTATTGAACCTATTTGAAATTATAAACAGAAATAGAAATTTAATAAAGATTAATGGGTTATTTTTTTAATAGAAACTGTCGAAAATATGTCCATTATTGAAAACAATTGATTGTCTAACTGCATTACATCCATCTAATCATGGGAAAAATAGAAGCGATAAGATTATTCCGCGTAAGTATTATTTTAAGTTTAAAATAAAAGTCAATACAAAATAACAAGCAAAAAGTTTATTATATGAAGTCATCTAAAACTTAGCATTCTTCTAAAGACATGACTTTAAACAATAATTATGTTAATAACTTATAATAATACTGACTTAAAAGATTTTTTCTTTCTTTGTCCGAGTTGCAGAAAAAAGTACTAAGTCAATTAAAATTAACTGTTGATGTGAATTTTTTATGTAAAGTTTTATGTTTTTGGATGTAGCTTATTTAAATAATAATAATAATAAATGTATTTTTCTTATTTATTCTATTATATTTCATTCTAAGTAATTAAAAATATTGTTAAATACACAAATAAAGATCTCAACCGCTTAATTAGTTTACATTAGACAAATTATCTTTCAAAACAAAATATATATAAGTGAATACATTTAAATACGTAATGTAAAAATTTAAGAAGCTCTCAAAACCAAACTAGGTTTTTTTCGTGTACAGATCATTTCTTAAGCATACAATAACATCGAAATTAAATAATGTACGCCTATAAACATAAATTATTAATTCGCAATAGTTCAAAATCAATGTAATCCTTTTATACAGGAGACAAGTTCATCGAAAGAATAAATAAGCAAGACAGTTTATCACGATTGCGCTTAGGTGTTGGCATTGTGACAAAAACTGATAAATTCTCGGCATTAAGTAGGAAGTAGCTCTTCTAAATAACCCCAATTTTATTGAATTATCAATTACAGTAGAGCGTCGATAAGTGGAACGTCGGTAAGTGGAATGGCCGGAAAGTGGAACGATTTTCAGTCGGACTGTGTCGTGCTGAATCGAATGTTTTTGATACTAAATTTACTTCTAAAGTATAATTTTCATGTTTTTTTTATATTCTTCAATATATTTATTTTGTTTGTACAAAATGCAGAAATAATTTTTAACGATACGATAGCCTCGATGATTATTATAAAAATTTTCGTTAGGCTTAAAATCGACGAAAATTCAACGCGAAGCGACACGCAACGGAGAAAAATTCAACAGGAAGCGATAGCAACGGAGAAAAATGTGAACATCGGACAGGTTAATGCATTTTTTCGTACAAAGTCGGAAACTGGAACAAATCATTAACTGGAAGGACCCCAGTCTCCAATTGGTTCCACTTATCGACGCTCTACTGTATTGAACATGTTTTACATGTCTCAGATTTAGATAGAAAACCAAGCTGCCGAATTCTTGATGGAAATGATTAAATGTAAAGGTCCTCTTAGTGTTCACAGAGCGAAAATAGCAAGAAATCAACAACAACAACAACAACAAAATTAGTCATATATTACGAATTTTTAAAATCTTGATGATATTTTTCACGAAAAATAATTTTAGAGTAGACGAAATTGTAAATATATGTAAAACAACTGAATAGGTCTACGCTATTTATAGAGAGATGCGTATTTAATATAAATAAAAATATATTTTATCAAAAATGAATAACTGATTAATTATTAATACAGTAGTGTTAAATACTAGGGGACCTCAACTTAAATTTAATATGTGTAAAAAGTCATTCACTTTCAACTTTAGTTTTAAGAGAAAAAAGCCTAATAGTAGAGGATTAAAAAATATGGAGTTCTAATATTTGAAACACATGAAAATTCATTATATATCTATATATATAATCGAGACGAGTTGATAATAATAATAATAATAATAATAATAATAATAACTCTCCCGTGGTCACCACCTGGTCGTGGTGGGAGAGCCCAGTAATTTTACTGATCCATAGGGCAATGCAGGCTGGAGCATAAGCTCCTGGTAGGGACACCCATGCCAGTAAGGTCTATGGGGAGAAATGAAGCTAAGAGTGACCACACCCACATTCTGTGGAGATATTTATTATGGTAATAACTAGATCAAAGTGTGATACCGGCTCGGACGTCGCCCGGGTTAACAAGGTCCGCGTTCGTGGGTTAGGCAGAGGCTCACGTTCGAAAAATAGGCCACAGTCTCCCTTGGTTACCGGTGGCGAAAGCAGCACCGGCCCAAGCATGGCTACTGCAATGCCCTCAACAGATGTGAGGAACAAACCCAACCTTGGTGTTTCTGTGGCAATGCATCCACAGACCACAAAGGCTGGAAAACCACGCCAACGGATGAAATGGACAGTAGAAATGAACGAGTTTATCATCCGTACTTACTACACCATCACAAAACTCGAAACAAACATGACAGCATACAGACAACAACTACACCATAGATTCACACAACAGTATCCTCACCTCACTGTCACCGAACAAAGGGTTGTTGATCAAAAAAGAACAATTATACACAACAACCTTATTCCACAAACAACACTTGAACTTATCAAACAACAGGTTGCTGATCAAATACATCAACAGACAGAAACATCTAACATTAATGAAGATCAGGTAACCTGTCAGGATAATCCAGCAACAAGCATTGATAATAACACACATACAACAATTACCACTAATGATACTACAGACATTTCCTCATCCATCACTGATAACATAGACATGGATTTAGTTAATACACTCTCACATATATTTCAGGAAACACTCACTAAATATACAGGCACAGATCCCACACAACGACCACGAATACCAAAAATCAACACGTCAAAGGAAGTAGGAAAAACACTAAATTACGTAAACACTCACTTACTACCACACTACATTCATTCAATTTCTACACTCGCAGACATTCATACATTAGTTTATGCTGGAGCAGTCACAGTAGTGACACACCATGGGCTGAAAGTACAATCACAGACAAACACACAGAAAACAAAATTCTATCACAAGCCTGCCTGGCAGAGAAGAATAGAAATACAAATAAATGACATTAGACAGCAATTAGGCAAGCTGACACAATACGCTAAAAACAACATAACACCCAAATTAAGGAAACAGCTCAAAAACATTTTCAAGAAAATAAAAACACACACAAAACATGAACATCACAACACACACATTACAGAATACATTGATACACTAAAACAAAAACTTGCTGCCAAAGCACGTAGACTCAAACGATACAAAACATGTACACTACGAAAACAACAAAATAAATTATTTACAAACAATGAAAAACTCTTTTACAGACAAATCAATAACAAAGCAAACACTGTTACACAGCACAGTGGCACACCAACAGAAGAAGAACTCACAACATATTGGTCTTCTCTTTGGTCCAGTGCTGTCACGCATAATGCTGATGCAGGCTGGATCGAGGAGGAGAACAGAAACTTGCACAACATACCAACTATGCCCTGTGTTGAAATAAGCATACATGATTTCCAATACACTGTTAACAGAACACACAACTGGAAGACACCTGGTGTAGACAACATTCACAATTTCTGGTACAAAAAGTTTACATCACTGCACCAGGAACTAGCTAAACATCTAACACACATCATCATCAATCCACAAGACATGCCAAATTTTCTTACCCAGGGCATCACCTACATGAAACCTAAAAACAACAATACCACAGACCCCACACAATACAGACCAATTACATGTCTTCCAACACTCTACAAATTATTGACATCCTGTATCGCAAACAAAATATACAAACACGTTGAAGAACACAACATTCTAACAGAACAGCAAAAAGGTTGTCGTAGAAACCACAGGGGATGCAAAGAACAGTTACTCATAGATTCAGTCATTCTACGGCAAGCACACAAACAACACAGAAACATACACATGGCATATATAGACTACAGAAAAGCATTCGACAGTGTTCCACACAGTTGGCTGCTACATATTCTACACATGTACAAAATACATCCATCACTCATTGCATTCTTTCAAAACACTATGCAGCACTGGAGAACAACACTACATCTCAGGGTTAGTAACACTTCCATACAAACAAACCAAATTTTTATTAGGCGAGGAATATTTCAAGGAGATTCCTTGAGTCCTCTCTGGTTCTGCTTAGCCCTGAACCCATTATCCAACATGTTAAACAACACGCAATATGGTTACAATATCAGACACGAAAAAACAACACAGTTTACACTGTCACATCTCATGTACATGGATGACATAAAACTTTATGCATCCACACAAAAACAACTTCATCAACTCCTACAAATCACACATTCATACACCAAGGACATACAAATGGAATTTGGCCTAGATAAATGCAAAACAGTTCACATAGAAAAAGGAATCCTGAAGAAAGAAGATTTTGCACTTGGAAATGGAGACATTATTGAATCCATGGAAGAGGGCGAGTTCTACAAGTATTTAGGATTCCAACAGGCCAAACTAACAGAACATACACAAATAAAGCAAAGATTAATTAAAGAATACCAAAGTAGGTTAAATGCTATTCTCAGAACAGAGTTAAATGCAAAACACACAGTTAAAGCAATAAACACATATGTCATCCCAGTACTCACATATTCTTTTGGAGTTATACATTGGACTCACACAGATCTCGAGCAACTCCAAAGGAAAACAAGAACAACACTTACTAAGCATAAACAACATCATCCTAAATCCGCCACAGAAAGATTAATTCTTCCACGTAAAGATGGCGGACGTGGCCTGATTGACATAGTTAACCTTCACTACAAACAAATACAGTCACTGCGAGAGTTTTTCTACAAAAAACAAGAAACATCACAATTACATAAAGCAGTAACTCTAGCAGACTCGAATAACACACCATTAAACTTACACTCACATCATATGGACACAACACAACATATAAAAAGCATAGACACCATTAAGCAATCGTGGGCTCGAAAGGCACTCCATGGCAGGCATCCTTACGATCTGGCCCAGGATTTTGTTGACAAAACTGCGTCAAACAGCTGGTTAGCTCGGGGATGCCTCTTTGGGGAGACGGAAGGATTCATGATTGCCATACAGGATCAGGTCATAAATACTAAAAACTACAGAAAACACATACTCAAAGATGCAACACTCACAAATGACACATGCAGAAAATGTCACATCATGCCAGAAACTATACAACACATCACGTCTGGTTGCAAGCTCTTGGCACAGACAGATTATTTACACAGACATAACCAAGTAGCAAATATAATACACCAAGAGCTTGCAAAGAAACACAAATTATTAGACATCCACGAGCCATACTACAAGTACATTCCACAGACAGTATTGGAAAACAACACGCACAAAATGTACTACGACAGAGCCATAATCACAGATAAAACAATTTACCACAACAGACCAGACATTACACTCATTGACAAACACAATAAAATCACATACATTATAGACATATCCATTCCAAACACTCACAATATACAAAATGCATGCACTGAAAAAATTAGCAAGTACACAGAACTCGCCCAGGAAATAAGGCATCTGTGGAGGATGGATGGGGTGCTTATTGTACCTGTAGTTCTCTCCTCTACAGGTGTCATACCACACACACTACACAAAAGCCTGGGCACATTAGAATTGAATAGAAACACGTACATCACTCTACAGAAGGCCACTATATTGAATACATGTCATATTGTGAGAAAATTCCTGAATACAGACACACACACTGACACACTTCTTTAATTTCTGTTTTGGTTACTATGCCTTGACTTTGGTCCGGCATAGTACTTAGCCACCGGTGTTAACCGAGTATATCTAACTTAACCCAACAAAATAATAATAATAATAATCAGCGCAGAGCCCAAACGGTTAGGAGTTGAAAGTTGAAATTTGGTACACAGTTAGGGTACGTCACGAGAACGCACAATAAGAAGGGATTTTTCGAAATTCCTCCCCATGGGGGAGAGGGACAGGATTAAGTCTTAACACTTCCATCAACAATGGAAGTGTTAAGTAACAATGGAAGTGTGAAGCAACAATGGAAGTGTTAAGTAACAATGGAAGTGTGAAGCAACAATGGAAGTGTGAAGTAATAATGGAAATGTCAACAATGGAAGTGTTAACAATGGAAGTGTTACGTAACAATGGAAATGTTAAGAGCCCAAACGGTTAAGAGTAGAAAGTTGAAATTTGGTACATAGTTACGGTACGTCACAAAAACTCACACTAAGAAGGGATTTTTCGAAATTTCTCCCCACGGGGAGAGGGACAGGATTAAGGCTTAACACTTCCATCAACAATAGAAGTGTTAAGTAACAATGGAGAACAAGAGAAGGCGACGTGCAAGATTTACGGGCGCTGGAGGAAAAAAAAAAGTAATATGTTAGAACATATTCGATTTTCAAATTTAAACAGATTAATTCGGTTTTTCTCGACTTTTCTTCTTTAGAACATTCAATGAAAATCGAACGATATAATCAGAACACGTCGTGAAAATCGAACAATATTACAATATTCGATTTTCAAATTCGACCTTTTATTAAAAATATTTAGTTTGTTGATGGAATTACTCTCTTTTTTCTGTGACTTTAACGTAATAATCTTAATCTTCGCTATCATTACTTTTGCCCGAGCAACGCCGGGCCTATCTGCTAGTTTATATATAAGTAATAAGTGGAATTTCATTTTAGCTGATCGTTCGCGCCCAATCTTGAAAGTTAAAGGAAATACGGAATCTTTATACATTAATGCCGTCTATGTCGATGTAAGTATATTTAAGCATTATAGTGATATGTTACGTCTAGTTTAATAATATTGTATTTAAAAAGTAATTATTTTAATTTAAACTTTTATGCAGTAATACCATTTTTGGAAAAATTCTGTAATTGTATCCATTCTATTTCTTTTTGTTTCTTTGTTTTTAAATATTAAGAAACTTAAGAAATCATTTTTCATTACGAATTTTACTCCTTTCGAATAAATTCTATTTAAAACTGTAACTATTAATTGATATTTTATGTAATTTTCACTAATTAAAATCGATTTTCTAGCAACACTAATTAACACAGTAATTACAAAATATTTCTTACTATTTTGAAAGCTGCACAGAATTCTTTTCTAAAATTAGATTGTTTGGTTAATATATTTTAAAGAATATGAATTTTGATTTAAAAATATTATTAAAATTATTAATAATCAATATAATAATGAATGTAATCCTTAATATTTTACTCGCAATTGTATTTTTCATTTAAAAAAAGTGAATTTTTCAAGTGATGAATAATGTTTATGTATACATTTTTAATGTAATCAACCGAATGAAACTGTAATACTGTACATTCTGATTTTACTAACGAGATTCTAATTTGAATCTACCTTCATTACCAGATGGCTTCCTTATTAATTCCATTCTTATTAATTTCAAAATTGTTTTACAATTTTGAAATTATTCTATGATATAATTTATAATTAAATATTTTACTACTGTATACATGTAAAACATTAAATATTTTATCAAAACCTATATCAGGCAGAAAAAATGTCAAAAAGTAAAAGACAGTAATCGCACTGACTAATTGGGCGTTTCAACTGAAAATACCTTATATTATAGAATAAAATCTTCACGATAAAAGATAAAAATTACCGAAAATCCTGACATTATGGGTTTTACCACTGAGAGGAAATGTAGATTCATCACTGAAAATAATGATACAGAAAATATTATTCCGGTGTCTTCCTCAATCCAATGCAACATTTCTGCATGATTTGAGACAAACGTGATGTGTTTTGCTATAAAGTAATATCTCAACCAATTCCGTTAGCTTTTGAATAAAATTCTATAAGCTTTCAAAGTTAAAGTCCTTTTTGTATCATCCTGTATAATATAAAGGTTTAAATACAACAATTATTAAACGACAAACATAGATACAATATAGATGTTTTCTTCTCACTAAAGTCCATGCCTTCACCTGATATATACACAAAAACATTTGTAACAACTTTTATTGAAGCTTCAAATTTTATTTTAAAAATAAACGAAAAGAATATAAGAACTGTGTTGTATTGCTCTTATTTATTATCTCTACAATTGCGACAAGTTTGGTTAAAAAAATACTTTTGTTATATTTTAATTCAAAGTATTTTTTGTATTTTAACTGAAATTTCTATAGTCTACACTCTAAAATCGGCAGTTTCTCTATATTGCATTATTATATTTGAATTTTCATGCTACGTTTGATATATATTTCGAGTCCTTGATTTATTATGTAATTTTCACAGAAGTATTTTGTCTTAAAATATTAATATTTATGCCTACAGATAATAATAATATTTTATCGTTTGTAAGTTATATAAAACTTTAATAAAGAATAAATCAATTTGACTAAATTTTTATGAGTTTTGTCAAAAATCAAATATATAATTTAATTCGAAAATTATTTAGTACAATTATTTTTATTTTCATTTAGAGATATAAACAAAAAAAGGCATTTCTAGTCACACAAATTCCATTGAAGGAAACCGTGTCAGATTTCTGGAGGATGGCTTTCTCTTTTAAAACTTCTACTATTGTACTTCTAAACGATTTAGATCCAATGGACGAGGTATTAAGTTAATATAATATATTTAAATTGAATTTTGTTAGTTTTAACTAAATATATGCAAATATTTTTTGAAATTCAAATAGTTTACTTTACAGACCTGCGTGCCATATTGGCCAGAAAATACAGAAACTTATGAAGACGTTAAAGTTAAAAAGGTCTCCGAAGAAACACTAGGCGATATAATAGTCAGAACCTTTGAATTAAAAAATATTTCTAATCAGGTATACTTGATATTTTATTGTAGACGTTCAAAATAATTTCTGAAACATCTGATAAAATAATCTATTCTGTACGAATCATTATATTGAATTTGACTAAAATAAACAGGTAGCCATTTGAACGATCAATGTTCAACGCATTTTCTGTTTTGTTTGTTGTAATATATATAGAAGTCACGCGGTAGATTTTTTTCAATTCGAATATGTTGCAGTAAAACTTCTGTTATCCGTCATACCAATGTTAGGCACCAATTGACTTGAAATGAAAGGCTACAATAGTAATAACTGCGCCTGCATATTCTATATTATTTCGCTTCTTATTTCGTTATTGGTCTTAGTTCTGGTTTTACCTAGTTTTTTTATTACTTTTAATTGATGAAGAACTAGGTGCAAAATTGAAAAAGACGAAGTTGATAACACAGGCAAAATCATAATTAACTGCAAAGAAGCTTAAATTACGCAGTGAAAAGTGCATCGAATGATTTGAGATGCGGGAAAAAGCAAAGTGATAATAAAACTCAGGCTTTTACGTAAAATTCACAACGCTGCTTCTGTGAAGAACAGAAATTTTAATTTTAATTGCAGGTTTGTATTTCTTTATATTTAAAGATGTAAATTAAATAAATATGTTCTATTGTATAATTGAAAAGTCGTTGTGTTCGATAAATATGTCGAACCTAAAAGAGTTTAATAACTTAACAAACATTCCCTGTTATCTGAATTTGTTGTTATCCGTGGTACTCTCACTTGTCAGTCTTTATTTGATAATCAAACATTCTTTTTTGTTTTGTTTTTAGAAAACTTCCATTTACTTACTTTTCGTTTATCCGTCAAACTTCTGGCACCATTTTCATTGATTAAATGTAAATTTTATATTCTATTACAATTTACAAATTATCCTTTAGGAACTCAATTCTTTAATCCTCAATTTTTTAACAAACAAGAAATTAATTTAACTAGCTTAACTTATAATTAACTTTCAGTGTTAGATAAACCTATTAAAATAAACCGAAAGTATAATTCTTAATTTCAGAATACAAAAATAATATCGAACTTTATTCGTTGTTAGGAAGAGACAGTCACAAAGGTCGTGAAGCAATTTCATTTGACAGGATGGTCGTCGAGTAGTACATTACCCACCTCATCCGACATATTGTTGCGTTTAATCGAAAAAGTAGAAAGATGGCAACAAAATTCTGGAACGACCACCGTCATTGTTCAATGTCTGTAAGTATAAATCACTGCTTTCAATATATTATTGTTAATTTACGAATACGTAAGCGATGGTTACATTTTAAATTGAAATAAGTTTGTAGAAATTTTAGGTTAAGCAGTTATTTTACATAAAATGTAGGAACGGCGCACGTGCTTGTGGTTTATATTGCGGCTCTGTATTTATTTGCGATAAGATAAAATACGAACAAGAAGTGGACGTGTTCTTTGCCGTTAGAAGTATCCGTGCCAATCGACCTCAATTCATTGAAGACGTGGTAATTAGAAACTTGTATTTTAAAATATAATTAATAAATTATTCCATGAATATTAAAGTGTTTTTTTACTTTTCAGAGGCAATATATTTATTGCCATGAAATGGCTTTAGCATATCTTGCATCTTTTGAAACTTATGCAAATTTTCAATAAAGTAAAGCAACGTTACAGAGTAACTTGGAGTATAAACTTAAATAATGATTTTTGGTCTTTTGTTGAAGTTGCCTCAGTAAAACTAGTGCACAATACAATAAATATTTTAAATACATTATTCATTAGGACTTTTACATTATTATAGATGTGTATAATTGTTATATATATATCTAATATATAATGTTTAGAATTTTGATCTTTCAAAATGTTTATTGCTAAGAATTGATAAACAAGATAATTTGTTAATATTTATTTAATAACCAAGAGCAGCATTTTTACTTTTAAAATCCACAGTTTTGTATTCCGTTTTTACTATGTTATATTTTTTATATAGGCTAAATAAAATCTATATATAATAAAGGAAAAGCTGTTGGAGTATTTTTCTATTTACTCTTAATAAAATATACTTTTAATATTTAACATATTTGCCACGAATCTGGTTGATTGCGAACAAAAACATTGACAAAATGGCCGAATTAATACGAAACTAAAAATACTAATAAGAAATTAAAATATTATTACTATTGACTTGAATGTTTGGAATATACAAATAATAAATTATGCATTTAATTGTTAAAATAATTTCTATTTTTAAATTAAAATATTTTATTCGTATTAAACAAGGTTAGCTGCGTTACAAACTAATGTAACATACAGTACATTCGGCGAATAAGTGTTGCAGACAACTGACACTACCGTTAAAGCGATTTATTTTTTTTCTCTATAGCTACATATCAACAATTGATGGTTAATATTACCTATGGTATCGAAGATGGAGACGGGGAAATTTTTTTCCCTAGCGACTCGTCGGCGATGGGGAAATTTCTCCCCTCTCTACTTTCAAGATGGCCGCGTTTCCGGTAATCTCGAATCAGATTCTCGAGTGATAATCTCTACTGGGGGCGTACCCGTACTATCTGTCGCATTATGCAAATTAATACTAATTTTTCGACGAGAGGAAAGTTTCGACGTGCGGTACGTCTATCGAAAACCGAAAATTTATTCGTAAGAGAAGTCTTTTTTTTTTGTGATTTAGGTTTGTATATTTCGAGATAATTCGCATTTTGTGTGATAATATTATTAACGATAGCTTTGTTATTTAATTTGTAGTTTTTTTTTAACTCAAGATATGAGTGATATAGATATTAATTCCGAAGAATTTTGGGCGGGATGTACTTCCCAGACTTTTTTCCAATTGTTGGAACACGATTATACTGAACTTGGACTTGACTCGCGAATAGACAGAGGGTTTAAATTAGCTGTCAAATTGGGGTTACAGCACACTGTAGACATTTGTTCGAAATGTTCCAAACCGTGCAAAGTAGTATATCGCAACGACAGAAAATCGTGTGCGATGAGATGCCACAAATGTTGGAACTTCAGCTCTGCCTTCGACGGTACGTTTAAAGGTAAATGTGGAAACTTACCGTGGAATTCGATTTTGTCGTTTATATGGCATCACCTTGCGCTCGATTGCTCTACAAATATTTCTGCTAATGCCGCCGGAATATCTAACAAAGCTGCAGTCGATTGGTCGAACCATATCAGATTTGTAATGCTAGTAGCACTACATAATATTCTATCGTTCAAAATAGGAGGACCAAATAAAACTGTCGAAATAGACGAGACCGTTATTTGTAAAAGAAAATACGAAAAAGGTAGAAAGCTTAAAAGCACAAAATGGGTCGTCGGAGGCATTTGCCGAGAAGATAAAAGCTGTTTCGTTTGCCAAGTAAACGACAGGTCGGAAAATACTCTCAATTGGATTATATCGAAATTTATTAATTCGGGCACTACTGTATTGACTGACGAATGGAAAGGCTACTACAATATCGACAAATTGGAAGGAATCGAAATATCACACAGGACGGTTAATCACTCTGAAAATTTCGTCGATCCAAAAACGGGAGTCCACACCCAAAATATCGAAAGACTGTGGGGATATTTGAAAAATAAAAAAAAACCTTCCAAAACACTATACAGAAGACCTTTCCGATTCTTACATGTACGCATTTATGTATAGAAAATACCTGAATTGGCCTTCAAAAAAACTAGGAGATCGTTTTTTTACCTTCGTTCGACATTTACGGAATATATATCCCGGACATGGAAAGGAACCAATATGGAAGGAACCCGCGACAGTCCCAGCAGCCCCTATAGCGGAAAAACGTTCGGAAAAAAAAGGAATGCGGGGGGGCAACTAAGAAGATTGCAGAGAAAAGTACTACTAAAAAGAAACAGAAAAGAACGACGACATCAAGTATTTCCGAGTCTTCAACATCGATTTCAACAAAGCGTCGAAGGACCGCGAAGGACCAACGCTAATGTAAGTTTATTTATACCATATATATATATATATGTTTAAAATAGTTTAAAATATCTTTTAACATCTAGTTAAGTATAATTTATTGTCGTCGTCGTCGACGGTCGCCATCTTGTTTGCACGTTAGCTTGCGTGCAGACAAGACGGCGACCGGAAACGCGGCCATCTCGAACGTAGGGAAAAAAAATTTCCCCGTCGGCGTCTAGTATCTAGGGGGAAAAATTTCCCCGTCGCCATCTTCGATACCACGGGTAACATTAACCCAATTGATTTCGTATTTGGGTGTTTTATAATAGTTTTCTTCGTACTCGAAGTTGTGTGTGTGTTGTATTCGTGGCTTATGTCAAAAATAATAAAATTCTCCATTCTTTACCATACTTTCCATTGCAAATCGGATCATCAATGGTAAAATAGGTGTTGAAAAAGCTACTCTAGCGGGATTTCGAAGAACTGAAGCAAATTATATTTTATTGGCAGAATTTTCTTGTATTTCTCAGCTTTGAATTTATCTTGTAAGTTAAAGCATAAATATATATTAAGATGTTAGATGCATATAAAAATAAATTAATATTTTTTTAAATAAAAGTATCATTATTGTAGTTCAATTCAATACAATATATTGGAGAGAAGAACTTTCAGATACGTTTTTGAGTTATATGCAAGAGGTATAGTATTTAGTAGACATATTTAGTACTTTATAGTGATATAGGTGTAATTATTAGATCTGTGCTATTATCACAACTACTTTTTTAAAATATTTTTTTTTCTTGTTTTTGTAAATAATGATTTTTATCTAGATATAACTCTTCCGGTCCTATTTTCAGAGTTATTATATAGTTACAGATATAGAAAAAAATATTGATATGCGGACCTGATTGGATGCGACGAACTAACTAGATAATGGTTCAATTATAAATGTTATCGTGAGGGGGTGTTTGTAAGGATGTGTCGTAATGAAACTGATGAAACCGTCCAATCTTTAAATAGTCAAATTCACACTACTTCTTCTTCTTCGCCCTTAATACAGTTAAGCCTGTGTTGTTAAATTATTATTATTTATTCATTTTGTTCATCGTATTGAACAAAATTCTTAAATTATTATGCAGGAATTTCGTTTATGCCAAACGTAGAGTAGGGGCCCTTTTTTTTATTTGAAATAAGGCTGAAAAAATGTGAGTGATTCTATCCAGAGGGCACTCGTTAATTTACCACATTCAAATAATCATCAAATTGTATCTCTTTCTTGCAGTGGGTCATGGACCAAAGACTACAATGTCTTTCTATCTTTTCACCACTCCTGCAAAAACGCTGTAATTTGAAATACATTATTTTAACAATAAAACAATAAAACGCTATTACATTACATAAAACGCAATACATTATTTAACAATAAAACGCTGCAATTTGAAATACATTATTTAACAAAGTTATAAAAATCTATAATAAATATATAATGAGGTAAAAATTAAATATTGATGACAACGTATTTTGGTATTTTAATTACTTGCATTAGCTCACTAGAATTTTAGAAGTTTTTTTTTTATTTATTTGGATAAATTCCAAAATTATGGGTTTAGCTACAATTTTTGTAATTTTATAGATATTCTCCAGACAGACAAATTTGATGTTTAAAAATATGCATTACGAACTTTTTAAACTTTACAAAGAATCAAACGAGTACGATCTAGTGCAGAGATGGCGAACCTTTTTGAGTCTGCGTGCCGTATAGTAATCATGTTTCTTGGGCTGCAGAAATGGCAATGACAGATTTCAATACAATTTCTTTAAAAACTTCAAACAATGCCTATATAAAAATAAACAAATAATGCATTGCATAACATTATTACAAAGAAATAATAAAGAGCGTTTTCACAATTAGAATGCGTTCTTTTGGCTGCAATTTTTCTGTCGCCATAGGCCTATATCGAATTCTGATATTTTCTTTATTATTTAAATAAATTCTGACTATTCTTTTACCCAATCCAAGATGGACAAAACACGATTCATCCAATTATCGTAGAAGCGAAAACAATGGATTTGTTACCATCGATACTAACCGGGATCCACACAGATATAGAGAGTTTATCGATGACAAATATAGAAGAATTCCTTTTGAAAGATCTAAACAGAAATTACATCATCTAGTAAAGGAAACGAATTTAAATCCATTTATGTATAAGCTCGAGGAGGCATCTACACTTCATTCAAGATATGAACATAATCCGAATTATCCTGGGATAATGAAGAAACAGAGACATTTGATCAATTCAGAGACGGATAAGGAAGCGCCTTTTAATGTCGTTCGCAAAGTAACCATTACCTCATACGAACCACCAATGCCACGATTAAGGTCTACAACGATTCGGCTCGAATCTAAATTAACAGAATTAAGAAATAAAAAGAAGGAAAAATTAGATAGTATTTTAAATGAAAACATACAAAAATCCGTCGTACAGAGCCAGCTAGACAATCCAGCTACAGTATCCATTAACGAACAAATGAAATGGCGATATTTAACATTAACAATGACGCTGTTGATTTTGTTCTTTATAGCAACTATCGCCTTCTGTGGCATGTTGATTCAACGAAATTGGTACGATGAATCCAACCAGAAAAGACACAGACGACGAGACAAAGTAAAAGAAAGGAAACCGGATAAGACACACTCGCCGGAACCCGAGGAACAACCTCTATTAAAACCACACCAAGTTGAGGAAAACACTCGATCTTCATCCATTTCTTCGACAATTGATAAGGAATATTCATTCCTCAAATTCCTGAGATTGATCGATCGTTTACACGAAGACGAAATAAAACGACTCGAAACGACATTAAGAAGTGTCGAACAAATCTGAACCGTTATGTTAATTTATGTGACAAATTTTGTTATTTTTCTTTATTTTATGTTTGTTGTTTAATAATTGCATATACGTACGTAAATAATTAGCATACAGACGAGACAACTCGCAATGATGATTATTCATCCGTATTCGTACTTTTTAAATTTGCATATTTATACAGAGACAATATAATGCTGCCAATTCTTTAAAACATTGTATAAATTTTTACAAAAACTGCATGTAATCATAGTGTTTAATATTAGATTTATACAAGCATAAGTCGGCATATAGCAAGAGAAGAAAATAATATATTTAAGTTTGAAAATAAAAATCTAGATCGTACAGATGGCCATTGTAACAACGTGGCCAATGTTTTTTTGTTTTGAATTAGTGCAATATAAAAAAAATTAAAAGTCGAGCATGTTTTAATTTTCATTTTTTTTTCCTTGTTGTTTTCGCTCTGAATTGAAAATGACTTTGTGAAGTTCACTAGAACAATATAGACATTGTGTTTTAAATCCTTGCAACTTAGAACTGTAAAGTGAAATTAAACTTTTAAAAGTTTAACAGTTACTGGTAATTGTGTTATAATTTCTTTTATTTGAATTTAAAATTACATTTAGTCTAGTTGAAAGAAGGTAAATGACTTTAAATCACAATAAAATTGATATATAACTTTTTTTTTAAATACGCAAATTTTAGTAAAATTACCTGGTATTAAAAAATATATTAAATAGCAATAAGCCACAATTGCTATTTTTCTGATTATTTTTAAAATACTTCAAATAATAATAATAATAATATATATGTAGCAGTATAGCATTTAATTCAAATTTTTCTATGAAGTGAAAAACAGTTTGGTGTAAGATTATTTTTTTAAAAGTAAAAATTAGTCTTTTACATTCGGACCTTTAAACAACAGCACTAACAGGAACGTAAAAAATGGCTCCCGTTTAGAGGTTTTGTATGCATTTTTGTTCGAAAAAAATTTCACGAAAAAATGGCCACTCTCTAAAGGTGGACATTATTGAAGGTTTGACTGCAATTATTATTGTCATTATTATTAGTTTTTTGGTTAACTAAAAATAAGAGTCTTATTTATATAATTATTTTTCACATTCATATTATATTAAAAGTAATTTTTAAATTATATATATCACAACTTAAATGTTTTTAATACAGTCACAATGAAATTTTGAAAATTTAATCCAAACTTGATAAGTTTACCTATGTTTTATATTTATTTTAAAATAATGAGATCTTAAACTAAGCCATTTTGAATACAGGTATACCTCGAGTTACGTCGTTCTCGATTATACGTCGTTTGTCAAAAAAGCTTATGGAAAAATAAAAATCAAGTTTAAGTCATTTTATTCAACTTTACATCCTTCTGCCACATATATCGAAGTCGTAATATCACTAGAAATGCGTTAAAAGCACATAAAATCATATTAAAATATGTACATTTACAGTAATTGTTAATATAATCATCATAAATCCTAGAGAACGAAACACGAAAACATCTGTGTTTCTGTGTTGTTGTCTTATTTCGCGGTCTTTAAGTGCTCATTATTGGCGTTTTCCGCCGTAGTTTCGACTTACGTTGTAACTACACAAGTAAATTCGACTTACGTCGCCTCTCCTGGAACCAATTACCGACGTAAGGCGAGGTATACCTGTAAAACACGTTGCGCCACACGTTCACGTCGCGCAGTGACTAATGGGATATTGTTGAAAAAATGGCGGAAACGTTTAACAACGACGGATGTTACTAGCGAAGATAAACAAACAAATTAAACTATTTTAAAGTATTTATAGGATGTTTAATAACACTAAATAATGATTTTTAATTAGCGTCGTGTCTCCTACCGTACGATAGGGCTACCTCATTTTTATTGAGGGATGTAGTGGCTTATGTAAATCCGAAAGCAACTCGGGAAATTATTTTAAAAAAATTTACAAACGTATTACGCTGTTGATGGTAGAAGATGCTGTGAAAGAACAAATACTCCTACAGACTTATGATAAGCTGTTTATGAACACAAATATATGAATTCTATAGGCACTTCGCATCACTTGCAAAAAATTTGAATAATTAAATCATTTTTGGATTAAAATCGTCTGTTTCTTTACAATATTATTCATAAATGCTTAAATAATCATTATTTTAATACAATGTCATAATTTTAATCCAAAACACAAAAAAATGAAGAAGTTTAAGCCGAACTTCTACTCGTCATGCTAGACGTAGCAAACGCCATCGTCAACCTTCTAGACTTACAAGATTGCGATGAAAACGTCGGCCGCAACCTCTCTATTAATTTGTGTCAATGGGAGAACTTAAGCCCCCATAGCCTTTCCAGTTGATAAGTATATGTCTAGAGGCAGTTCCCTGACAATGCCCACCAACCTAGCCGGCTGCGCAGATGAGTGATATTAAGAATAGGAGAAGCCAACTAGTAAAATTAGACGGATTATAAATAACTAGAAAGTTTGCAGTCGGCTAAAAAGATGGATGAAATTAGCAACGTCTTTGATGATTCGTGTTGTAACGTCTAATGACGCCAGGCGAGCTCGGTGCCACTAATTTTAGAATCAGTAGTCCTGTCGTTAATTGGTCGGGCTTTCGACTTTGTTTAACATAAGAAGTATAAGGAACTGACCATCTTTATTTCTCTAATCTAAGGTCGGCTCTTGAGTAGTTTGTTCGGTAACCAAGTTATCGTACGGCAACCGGTGCAATTATGAGTTCAAAATTCTGTTGGTAAACCGATTTGTTCGATAAGTGAGCCGTTCGAAACCGAAATTTGACTATCTTTTTTTCATGGTCGAATTTTGGACAGGCATTCTCTTAAATCATCTTCTAAGGATTATGGCCATGACCGACTTTTGTTTTTAATATTGTTATTATGTCGAAATCATGACCAATGAACACCGATATATTATATCAGTGTACATTGGTCAAACAGCGCAATCTACGGACATGTTGCACGAACACATTTTTCAAAGCTATACCCCACCAATTTTAGAAATAAACCAGTGTTATGCATTATATTTTGCTTACATATATTATATATTTTTTTACTATATTATATATTTGTTTATTTATTATAATGATGATATACTCGTATAATTAATTTAAAGGATTTTAACTTTGATAACTCAAATACACTAATAACTGCCGACTCAAAGTACAATAAATGTTTTGGGCTATCAAAATGAACGAATAACATCCGAATTTTAAGTTGAGTTCTAGCTTTACCCATCCGTTTTCGGTGATGGTAGCTTTACCCGCTCGTGGCTTGGATAAAGCATTAGTCTGTAACACAGTATATATACGCATATTTGTGATAAATATATGATTATTGAAATGTAAAAGTCCGAATAAGATGGAAATTTAATGTATTTGTCGAACGTTTTTACTAACTTAAACCAGTTATTTATGTTTTGTGTTCATATACACTGGTGTGATAGGCCTATACCCTAATATAAATAACTGGTTTAAATCATAGAAACGTTCAATAAAATTAAGGGTAAAAAGCAAAAAACAATACGATTAATGTATTTATTATGTTTCATTTTTATTGGAACAATACTTACAAAACAAATTTAAGATACAACTTTTGCATATTTTATTAAATTTGTAATTTTCAAGATTTTGTGCAATATATTTATTTATACTTTATTGAAAATTTGCATAAGTTTCAAAAGAATCTAGATATGTTAACGCAATTTGATGACAGTAAATATATTGCCCCTGAAAAATAAAAAACACTTTAATATTCATGGAATAATTTACTAATTGTAATCTAAAACACAAGTTTCTAATTACCACGTCTTCAATGAATTGAGGTCGATTGGCACGGATACTTCTAACGGTAAAGAATACGTCCACTTCTTGTTCGTATTTTATCTTATCGCAAATAAATACAGAGCCGCAATATAAACCACAAGCACGTGCGCCGTTCCTACATTTTATGTAAAATAACTGCTTAACCTAAAATTTCTACAAACTTATTTCAATTTAAAATGTAACCATCGCTTACGTATTCGTAAATTAACAATAATATATTGAAAGCAGTGATTTATACTTACAGACATTGAACAATGACGGTGGTCGTTCCAGAATTTTGTTGCCATCTTTCTACTTTTTCGATTAAACACAACAATATGTCGGATGAGGTGGGTAATGTACTACTCGACGACCATCCTGTCAAATGAAATTGCTTCACGACCTTTGTGACTGTCTCTTCCTAACAACGAATAAAGTTCGATATTATTTTTGTATTCTGAAATTAGAAATGTTTCTGTTCATTTTAATAGTTTAATTTATCTTAAAATTAACTTTTAATTTTCAATATAAAATCACAATTAGCCAAAGAGAGATTATTTCATGTTCTTTATTTTTTCCCTTTCATTTTTGATTATTTTCTGGTCTGAGAGCCTTCATGATGCCCACTGAGTTCGACCAAGCCTAATTTGGGGCGGTCAAGTAGAGAGGGACACGACTCGTCATATTAGGAACAGACCACACTCATAAAAATCTCTGACGTTCTCCTCCCAGATTCGATCCGAACCACAGACTGAAGCCTTTATCGCCTTGGTCAACTCTCCAACAAATATCCTCTATTTAATTTAGAGCAAATATAACAATAAAATATTACTCGATCGGCCAAGTAATTGTATTTATTGAAATTAAAAGACTTAAAAAAATGTTTGAAAGTTGCCCACCAGTGGCCGAATGGATGAAACCATCGACCACTGGTAGTTAGTTGCGTATTCGCCCCTCACCAACGGGATGGCTACATAAAGTTTTCTCGGTTTCTTCACGTGTCTAACATTTAAATAGGGGCCAGATTCCTGTATAAAATCCTTCCTTGGCAGATCGCCTATGAGTTGCGTCGACTTATACCATCAATCCAATCCAATCCAATCCAATCTTTTAAAATTCTACGCTAAAATTTAAACATACCTGATTAGAAATATTTTTTAATTCAAAGGTTCTGACTATAATATCGCCATGTTTTTCTTCGGAGACTTTTTTAACTTCAACGTCTTCATAAGTTTCTGTATTTTCTGGCCAATATTGCATGCAGGTCTGTAAAGTAAACTATTTGAATTTTAATAAAAATATTTGCGTATATTTACCTAACAATCATCAATTCAAATATATTATATTAACATAATACCTCGTCAATTGGATCTAAATCGTTTAGAAGTACAATAGTAGATGTTTTAGAAGAGAAAGCCATCCTCCAGAAATCTGACACGGTTTCCGGCAACGGAATTTGTGTGACTAGAAATGCATCTTTTTGTTTATATCCCTAAATGAAGAAAAATAATAATTATATAATTTAATTTGAAACTGATTTTGTTTAATCTTTTTATTTAAAATTTCACTTTCCCGACTGTTACCGTATATATAACAGAGGGAAAGTATGTAGATCGGTCAAAAATGACCCTTCGTTTGTACTCGAAACGTATAGAAACGTACAAAATTAATTACAAAATTTTATAATAAAAATATTAAAAATTAATTGTTAAACTAGAGGGTATTTGTAATGTCTTAAATACACTTACATTAACATAGACAGCATTTATATATGAAGATTCCGGATTTCCATTAATAACTTTTAAGATTGGACGAGAGCGATCAGCTAAAATAAAATTCACTAATGAAAATTCATAATCTGTAAATAAATACGGCAAGTCCTCATTTAACGGAAAGATAGAACTACATCTGTAATGATTGTTATTGAATTTTCTTTATAAACACTAAAAATTGATTCTTTTGGACGGGAAATAAACGACAAAAGTTGAGAATACGATCCACTAAAATAATATTAACCGAATTATATCTTGTTTATATTATTTAGCCTATAGTAAAATTGGTTTCCAATAACCTTTAGTCGATGTTAAGCGAGGACTTGCCGAAGTTGTAATATAGTATACACATTAAAAAAGTGCACTTCCAATATAAATCTAAGGCTCTAACGTATCATCATACTTCTTTACAATTCGGCTTATTTATAAACAATTACATCCGAAAAATTTATCTATGCGCATTTAAACAGTTTGAAAAAATTCATTCTGAATATTAAAGTTTTAATCTAAAAACACGTCATATAATAAATTAAATTGTATTATACTATTTTAAAAATAAAGTAGTACATACGTGGAATGATCTTATCACTTCTATTTTTCCCTTGATTAGATGGATCTAATGCGCTTCGACAATCAGTTGTCTTCAATAATGGACATATTTTTGACAGTTTCTACAAAGGTTAATAAATTAGCAAATTTCAAACAAATTTCTTGTATATTCAAATAGGATTAGTAGAAAAATCTGTAAAATATGCACAAAATTACCTCAAATTGGACGTGAAACTGAGTAAGACCAGTTTTGGGATCGACTGTTTTCAAACGATTAAGAGTGGGAATAAATTCTGAACAAGTAATTGAAGTTTTTTCTGTACACAACGCTTCGATTAAACACTGACACGCCAGGTAATATTGATCCTATAAATAGAAATTAGTGGCCATAATTAAAATTTTATAATAAAGAATTCTATTCGAAAACGAACACAATATAGAATAAATACCATCGTTTCCACCATGTTAATTCTCTGTTGTCTCATTATGTTCAATTGCGAAAGCAGATCTACTTGACTTTCGGCCGCTGCCATATCCAACATGCTATCTATTAAAATTAAAGTTCCAGTTCGTCCAATTCCGGCACTAAAAAGAAGTAACTACATTTATCAAAATATATCAATAAAGAATAAACTAATGAATTTTAATTTAAAAATACTTCTTACCTTGTTTTTTATTATAGGTAAAAAATACAGATTAACAGTATACAGTTAATTTAATATAAATTTTTCATTAATCACTTGTAAACAACGATATTACTGTTTGTATTCACTTCTTTATTACCAAAGCATACTAACTAAAGCTTTATTTGAAATGTTGAAAATTGTGTATTCCGTGTATTTAAAATTTTTTATATTATTAATTATCATGAAATAGTAAAAAGCTTAATTTTGAAGATAGAAATGAGTTTTATATAATATATATATTTGTATATAAAATGATTGATCTTAAATCATTAACCCCATCAATGGCCAAATTGATAAAACCAGCGAATGCCGGTAGTTGGTCTTTGCTTCGTGCCTCACCATGCTACCATCCCTTGGCAGATCATTATATACGTCGCCAAATTCCATTAACCTACTCCAGTTTTATGTCGTAATTCATTTTATTCCTTAAAATTAAGGAATTTCTTTAAAAATAAATTATATTATTACTTATATTTCTCTTACCTGCAATGAAACACAATTGGACTATTGTCTTTGGGCTTATAAGTTCTTGTTTTCAATATAAAATTACTAACTGCTATTGCATACATTGGAACACCGTGATCCGGCCACGTAGTAAAGTGAAATTGCTTAATTTCTCGAACTTCGTTTTCCTGTAAAACAAATACACCTTTGTCTTAACTGCAGTATACTGCTACTTATAAGTGCGTGCCATTCATTGATGTATATGATTATATTTGAAAATTTGTATAAAATAGGCCAGGTAATAACTATAGATTTAAGGATCATTTCAAGATGGATGTAATATTACTTTTATTTACTTTGCTAACGTGGAATGTTCGAATAACGTAATCGGCGAATATTTCGGAATCCAATAATGTCACAGTGACGGAACCAAACGTCCCTGTCGAATCTGGCCAATATTTTTCACACTTCGTCTAATTAAAACACAGAAAACATCAAATACAATATAAATATCACGAATTTAATTTAAAATAAAACAATAAAATCAAAAATTAAATAACAGTTTTATAACGAAAGAATTGAGCGACCTTTCCATTTTCTACTAAATTCGTTGATATGATTATTTTGCAGACTTTTTCCTGCCAAATCATTCTCCAAAAGTCGTTAACGGTTAAAGGTTTGGGACCTTCAATTCAGGTTAAATAAATAAAGATCTTTGACATTTTATGAATTAATTAAACACTTCGTAATCGTAAATTGTTTACCTTGAGTAGCGATGTATCTTTTGGGGGTTTTATATCCCTAATAATTAAATTAAATTAAAATATATGTAGAATAGCAAGGTGTCGTTCGTAAATACTTTTTTCAAGCTACTCACATCTATATAATTTGCATTGATATAATCGGAATACGGGTCGTCTGGTAACTTCTCTAAAATAACCCGCGTGGAATCATCTAAAATTTTTGTATATAAAAATAATATAAAGTTTGTAAATAACATTTTAATAAATCGTAAAATAAGCTGAACCAAAAAAAAAATTAAAAACTAGCTTAATTATATTATACAGTAGTTAAACACAAATACTTAACACTTACATGACAAAAGATTTCCATAACGGTTCTTCAGTTTATTTTCGGGAATTTTTGCTGTTTCCCACGACTTATTCTGTCCCTTTTCTACGGACTAAAATTTTCCATTGTTTAGATATACATAAAAAGCATCACCTTTCTAATAAAATTACTGTAAACTAACCGCAAATTGTTTCCTTAATGTTCCATTTCGTAACGCTATCTGAACAAAAGTTTCTAATTCGGATACAGGAATTTTTTGACTTTGAATTTCGGATATTGGTTCTAATTCTGCACACTCTTCTAAATCCATTGTTAAGGTTATAGATTGTCGTTCTGTTTTATGTGTATAAGTTTAAAAAATGAAGATGTGAAGTATTCTCAAGTGTTACTCCAATCAAAGTGTGTTAGTAACACAAAAATTTAATATTCTCACCTTTTTTTGAATTTCTAGCATCTAAATCTTTCATCGTTGATGCGTATTTTAATAATTTTGGATATCTATATTTATAAATATATATAATTAACAGTTGTGTTGATAAGTTTAGTTCAGTTTATTTATAACTTTCAAAATATATTTTGAAATACACGTATTTAGTTTAATATTTACCTGAATCTTATAAATATAATGATTACAATTATAACGGTAAGGCACACTAGAACTCCAATTATTATACCAGGAATATTGGACTTGTCCACATTAAAATGATCTGGATTCTTAACTATAAAATATTTTACACTTATAGTTAATTAATATTCCTTTTTGTTTTGAAAAATAATAATTAAAAATAAGGTCTTTAATAAAACTAAAATATATTCCTCACAGACAGTTGTATTTATTACGAAATACTTAAAGCTTCAAAAGAAAACACTTACAAAGCAGCCGAGTACTAGAGGGAAGCCGATCTTATACAATTCTTCAAATGTTTAGGAGTACACGACGAACTCTTTTTATCTCTTTTTAATTAAACAAAGTATAGAATATATAGTAACGTAGACCTTCTATACAACTTTACAACTAGAACTGCAGTTCTGTCTGCAATAGAAGCTGAGATAATTTTACACCCCGATTTTTAAAGTATGAAAAAATTCGCTGATGCATCAATGAATAGCCCATCCCCGTCCTCGATAATGTATCAGATCAAACATCGTTTACGTAAATATGACAGCTCTTTCTGAGCTATTAGCCTGGATCACTTTTTGGAGTCCCCCTGAATTTATCCAAATTTTCAAATATACGTATATATTAGCATTTTAAGCGCTGTAAATTCCAAACATACTGTAAATCAAGTTTAGACGTATTGAGTTCAAATTAGTATTTCACGAGAAATATAAGAAATACTCTTACAAATATTAAAAATATAATTTAAAGAATCGCTGTATTTATACAAAAATACGGTAATTATAATATCAAAATTAAAACATTACGAATTCTGAATGAATGTTAGGACCTCAACATGCATGCAATGATCATCGCTAACGATGTTACTATTGGAAGAGGTTAACATCCATTATTCGATGCTCGAATCTGAATTTTGACGCCCCGATTCGGTTTTTCCGGCTTCGCTGTATTTATTAAAGTTTAAAAACGTCTAAATTTTTCATTAAATATATTTCTGTGTGCTTTAATAGAGCCTTTTTCCATGTCCATCGTGGGTTTAGCGAGACTAGCAATAGGGCGACGGAGTGATCAGGACAAGCCTTTAAAAAATTGACAATTTTGACCACTTCATCGAGGGCAGTTTGCAACTTTGCGAGCATTTTCTTGTTGGCCAACGCTTCTTGGTGAACGGTACAATATGTCTAATTTGCTTCGAGGCAACCTTTTGAATGTCACTGAAAAGTCCGCCGTGCCTTCTTGTCGTAGCCTTTTCTCCGTTCGATTGACAAAAGAGATCTTCTTGAATGGAATCATTTGATATGCGCCTAACAAAAACTAGAATCTACGCCAATCAGCTACGTTTGTTGACTTGTCGATTCGCAACGATCCACCAATTGCCACTCAGCACTATCTGCCATGTCGTGAATACGACGAAAACAGAATAATTCGAGGTGCAATTTTTTCTATGCTTTGTCACCCAGCGTGCATTCCGTGATGTCTTTTACAGCAAGAATAATTAGAAATTTTTCTAACGTGTTGGCTTCGCTGATTTAGCCAAAGGATAACTGAGAAACTGTAATGCCATAGGTACCGCTTTGTGTAACCCTGACAATGTTGACTAATGCAAATAACTTTTCCTAACTTTCAGTTTTTCTACTTTCTATCAAAAAATTCAGTCTGCTTGAATCACGAGATCCGAGTGTTTATTGTGAGGTCTCTACAGAATTGATGGTTTCATGAATGGTTTGACAAAACTTCATAAATGATAACATATTATGGAAGACGGTGTTCACTGTCTCCGGTCCACGTAAATCCAAATTGCAAATACAAAGCGACACATTAGTCTCTCTTCTGCCTTGTTTCTCATTTCCACTTCTCTCTGTCACCTGATGATTTGAGATTTGACTGTATTTTGTGTGGGTACTGTGAATTTCTTTAGAATTCTCAGGTGTAGCTACAGATGATACAAGCCCCAAGGTTGAGCCTAATCAACGAGTAACAAATGAACATCGATAGAATCCACGAAGGAATGTAACCATCAATAACGAAAGAGAGAATTGCAATTTCCGTAAGTTACTTGTTGACGTTTTTCACTGCTATCATCCTTTAAATTTAAGGATCCGGTTTTCAGCTTTCTTACGAGATGGATATCTTACGAGTTAGAGACGCAAAAATTCACTTGTTGTACGAACACAAATTATTTCACAAATCGTTTCCGATTCGCAAATTACAACTCGAATATTTCAATTATTATGTCTTTGTGTCCTTAATTATAGCTTAAATTTATCTTTGTATACTAAGTACATTTATTAATTATCAGGACTTATTATACTGGAATTTATGGATGCAGATATTTAGTCTTACTGATCAGAAATAAACAGGTGAAATAAATAAAAAATATTATTTCTGATCAGTAAGACTAAATATCTGCATCCATAAATTCCAGTATAATAAGTCCTGATAATTAATAAATGTACTTAGTATACAAAGATAAATTTAAGCTACAATTCGAATAAATAAACGGAAATTAGCCTTACTTTATACGTTATAAAAAACCGGTAGGCCGTCCACAATCCTCCTAATCTTAAGCTATAACCGGGCCAGCCAAATGAGAAAGACGAGCAGGTATGGGGGAGTGGTAAGAGCAGATTGCTCTTACTACTCCCCCATACTGCCAACTCTCCTACTAACGCTCTCTACACAGTGTAGTCGTATTTCTTACGGATTGCCTGCGTAGATTCAAAAAGAAATTGTCTCCTGAGACAGTAGCGGGACGGACCCACTCGCTCATCATCGATATCGGAGTCCTCCTCCGGCGATGATGGTTGATCATCCGTAAAAAAACCGAGGCGGTCATTTCACTCTTTGGGTCCACTTTGGTATCTCCAACTTTCCCTTTACGTACCGTCAGGGGTATGCATAATCGCAGTTTGAGAACCATGCATTAGAGTAAAACACACTTGAGAACGTACTAATATTTTGCGAAGAAGCCAGTCGCATCTTCGGAGTACATCTTTATTACTTAAATGAATCGCAGTGATTTTTCCGAAGCACTTTCCATTCCACCTCATCGAAACCAATAAAGGGAGCGAAAGTTTGATGTCGGTGGATAAATTCATTAATAAATCATTTAGTGGAAATTTCTATCCACTAATTCGTTAAAAACATTTCAAAATAAAGTTGTAGAGAAGTGTGAATATATTCCAAATACCATTGACTAGCCAATATTCAATATATAGATTTAGTAAGCATAGAATAGTCAACAATTGGAAAATAACAGAATTGATAAATCTTTATAGAAATTAAAAATAAAAAAATGCAAATCAAACAAATAAATTTAAATAGTGAATTATTTATTGTATTATATTTATATATAGCTTATTTAAGTTATATAAATGACAAACCTGTAACTGCTTCTGTCAAGTATTTATATCCTAAGCGTTCTTCCTAAAGCATTAATAATTAATACGCTAAATTAGTATTATTTATTAAAATAAAAAGAATTAATGTAAAAACTATACATTAGTTTAATCAATACATTTAAATTCATTTTAAGAGTTATTGAATATCTTTTTTCAACTATTTAAATAAGTTATTCCGTATAAATAAACTTACCTAATTATCAGTTACAATTTTCGTAAGAAGTAAAAAGTTGTACAATTCAACCTTCCTTTATTTTAACCAAATACCAAACAATACTTGTAAAATAGCTTAGTGTTAATTAGTATAATGAACGTGTGTTAAGAATCTTAAAGATAATGTTTTATTGTAAGATTTTCTTCTTTAATTTGTAGCTTTAGTTCTATTTCTATTCAAATGTAAATGACAGAATAGATACTAAGATTTCTTTTATTATCTTCAAAGTAATAAAGTTTTAATTCGTGCGGTTGTAAGAATTTATTAAAATTATTAAACTTTCATTACGAAAAATTAATATGACATTTACAAATTAAGTTTGCAATAGTTTCGATATTTAAAGCAAAGTAATATTAAACAAGTTAGAGTCTGCCTTTGGTTTGTTTCTTCAAATAATTAATTAAGGTACTTGGTATGTAACAAGCATTTCATAGTACATAAAGAATAATTATTAATATTGATCTTAGAGTATATTCAAATACCCGTTTCATATTGCTTCACCATTTCCTCGTAATTTTTAAAATTTCTAAATTTCGGAAACTATCAAAGTCCGAACCCCTAGCTGCGAGGGTTCTCTCTGCTCGCCCGAATCTATTCGTAACCGACATTTTGGCAGCCGGATTCTCGAAACTTTCATTTAATTTATAGAAAAAAGTTAAACATAATATTCTTCGATTACAATTTTAAAATAATTCGTCGTAAGTGAATTAAAATAAAAATTATACAAAAGTTATACAAATTATGGCTAAAGATTATTTGTAGATATCTTACCCCGTTGAATTCGCTTAGTACAGCTAATCCAATTTTATACTTTTCTCCGGTAGTAAGAGGAGCGTTATAATAACCGTTGTAATGTTTTCCATCTCCTACAGTAAAATCTGTTCCCGTAGAAGATATCTCATTGGGATAAAATTTGGCAGCGACATAATCTTCCCTCGACTCGTTATAACTCAGCAATTTTTTCTCTTCTACAACTCTCTTCTTTCTTTTATTCTGTTTTTCCACCATCACAAAATATGCACTGAAATTACATATCAATGTAAATGTCATGATGGGTCTGGCCGACTCCGTGATAAATATGGAAGAAGTTCTCTTCGTGCCCGTAAGACGAAAAGAGCGAGAATAAAATAAAATTCTAAACTATTTGACAGACAAAATTTTTCTTCTGTTTGTTGAAATATCACAAAGTTCAAACTCTAGGCATTTCTTCCTTTGTTAACTTTTATTAATAAGAAACTAGAACTCGAGTTTTGATTCTATACTGTAATATATGTTGTTTGTTACTTTTTATTTCGCGTATTATGCTTTTGATTTCGTTATAATTAAACCGTTTGACTGCAATTTTCAAATTCCAGACTTTTAGATTCCCGCTGTCGTTTGTCTGTCCGTGCTTCGTTAATCTCGAGAATGGATTTAAATAGACGAAGATAAGACCGGATATGAAAAGCGTAGAGGCGGTAAGCCCCGATTAACTATATAGCGTGATTTCAAAATTAAATTATGATTAAAAGTTACAGATTGGCACTGTGAAGTCCATTATTCCCCCCGAAAAATTTGTTATTATTGTATCTATCCATGTATGTATTATATATTTGTGAATTGTTATTTATATTACATTATCTGTATAATTTTAGTTGTAACTACTTTATTTTAAACCTTTTGTTAATGTTTTCGCTTTAATTAATCAGTTAGAAATTGTTGTTTTTTGTATTTTAAACTCTATGTTTATTTTATATCGTTTTTTCTTTGTTCTGTCTCGTTGTATAAAAAAAAGAACTGTTAGATAGCTACAGACAAGAAGCCCTTTAGACCCACATCTCGAAGAGAAGATGCGTATGTAAACGTGACACCGAAATTGTTTTATATCAATTGTTTATCTATCAAGTAAAGGTGTAATGGAATTTCGCCTATTTTTCCAATTTTAGGGACCCCCTTTCCAAATATTTTGTAATATCGACTTAAAATAATTTAGAGAAACAAATTAGAACAAAAAATTTATCAATTAATTGTTATAAATCTCACAACATGCGAAGGAAAAGATGAGGGTACGCTCGTCGTTTCCCCCTTTTTCGACGATGTTATATGACCAATGGTATGCTATCCGTGTCACATGGACGCACATCATTCTTCATTGAGAAGAGATGAGGAGGACCGCTAGATAACCAATCATGCCTTTTACAAATTACCTCACCTTCCTCCGGAACTAAAGCAAAAACAAAGGAAAATAAAAAGAAGTGACGAAATTAACGCAGAGTGAGACGGAATACAAAGAGAGTGAGAGAGAACTGAGAGAGGGAAAAAGAATTGAGAGAGTAAGAGAGGATTAAGACTGACTGACTGACTGGCCGGTCAAGCGATTGACCAGACAAGAGTCAACCGACCTCGGAAAGGACCTAGTGAAGAGCCAAGTAAAGGAGAAAGAAAACGAAAGGGAGGAAGAGAACAGAGGAAAAGAAGTGAAGAAAGAAGAGAAGACAACTCTTTTCCTAGTATGTTGTGAGTCGCGCAGTTCGGATACCCCCCCCCCGTTTTATAGGTAGGAATAGGCCAATTTCCTAACTCGGATTTTATAACTTTGTATTCATCCTCCTGAGAGGCCCATCCCTGGACTTCGGAGTGACTCTTACCCTCGCGCCTTAAATATTTGTTTTTTCTTTTTTTTGTCTAAATCGGAGATGTGTCCGACAAAACACACCTGGTGGCAGGACCCTACCATAGATTTGCGTAATCTAATTTTTGACGGCCTCCGACCCCCACAGAACTGTGACGATGTCACAGTAAATAATTGTGCTTTACTTTTGCAGCTAAATATAATAAGATGAAGAATAAATGTTTATTTATTTGTCACTTTATGTAATAAAATCAGATCGATAAATAAAAAAGACCCAAATTATAAAGTTTAAAGCATGAATGAGTGTCGAAAGAAATCAAAATTTTTCCTAAACGGGATCAAAATTCACTCTTTCTTTGGATAATGTATACGGTATTTTGGGTTTTACTTCTTTACTACCAGTCACCCCTATTCAGTTAATATATATATATATAAATGAATTACAAGTATTTTGTTATCTCAAATTAAATATCAATTAATAATACTCACCTAACAGGTCCTCCAATAAAATGAATTGGTTTTATTAAAATAACTACTGTCGTATCTGTAACATTAGTAACTGTAGGTTCGACATCAATAACTGGTACTAGAATCAAAAATAGAAGTAAAATCATCGATTACGATATAAACTGCATCAATTAAAATAAATTATTTAAATCAAATTCAGTAGTTTGTAATTCGGATTAATATCTCGTACTCACGACATACCAGAAACTTTTGTTGTAAACTGAAAATAAAGAGGTTTCCCGTAACCGATTTTGGTACTAGCTTCTATCGTACCATTATATTTAGTAGCTGGATGCAAATTAATAAATGTACAGTTTCTAGGGTCGGGATTTGTTAACTTCTCTTGTGTACTTCCTACAATACTATTGTTGAAGGACTCTGCCGCAGTAATGATTATCTATAAACAGTATAATAAAATTTACTGTTTTTATTGGAGTTTTTAAATTAATAATTAGGAAATAAACAATAATGATCATTACTGTTATTATATGAATAAGAGATTCATCGAATTTGATAAATTATTTAAAATGTTACTTTTATTTGACAGAATCTTAACGTAATTAAAATTATAGTAGAATAATTTGATCGTGAATGAAAGTTGCCTTCTATGACATCGAAAACGGTAACAGAATTTATTAAAAAATGAATATTATATATAAAAATTCTAAATGTGTCAGAAAATAACGACATAAAGGATATTATATCAGTGAAAATATATTTTAAATATATTAATACTGTAATATGAAAAGATATACCCTATATCCAGTCAATTCTCCATTTGATCTCACGGGTAAAGACCAGATAATATCCACCGAATGTTCCGTAATATTCGCTATTTCTGACTCTTTAGGTGGATCTGGTACTAAAATTATGAAAATATTGAAAATCAACTTATTTCATAAATATTTAAGTTATATTTACATAAATAGCAAGGATTAAAGAAAAGACAAAAATCAAATAATAATTTCTGTTTACCAGATTCTTTTGTTTCACCACTCGTAGTCACAGTTTCACTTCCGGCATAAATGCGTTCGTTATACGCTGTGATCTTAATTATAAAATATGATAAACATGTAATTAATAATTGAAAATGGTATAGATTAAAATTATATGGAAAGCTGAAGTTAGTGAAATAAGGTTGGAAACGGAAAATAAGTTATATAAACCATACAGTCCTTTATAATTTTGCGTGTTTTGCGTGTTATTGTTATTGCTATTTTGCTTTAATCTAAGAGTTTGTTATTGGGGGCAATTCTTTCTTGTCCGTCGGATTAACATGTATTAATTAAAAACACACACATACATATATATATATTTCACACTAAAAATTCCTCAGTATTTAAAATACTGAAGAATTTTCATTTCAGGTGTACGGTACTTGTCTAGTAAAGATTGTTCCTAAATTTCTGGATAAAATAGATTTTCACATTTAGTCGAATCTCGACTCTTATAGTAGCTTTTAAATTACAAATATAAAAATACTCGAAGAAAGTTAAGCAAGTTATATTGAAATGTGAAAACCCTTGTCTTGTGTTGTAGTAGCTAGTTGGGCTTAACTCTCTTAACAGTGGAACAGTCGGTCTCGGCTCTAACCAGTTAGTTGTGGAGATAAACCGTGGGAATTTTTTTAAGAATTTTCCCACGCGTTTTTCTCGTTTCCGTTTAGGAAAAAAAATTTTTAAACAGTTACGACTTGTAAAGAAAAAATCGTTCTTTATTATCACATAATTTTTT
>NW_027121871.1:0-1867 GCF_030686945.1 Centruroides vittatus | reverse complement strand
GTTAATGTTACCTTAGGTCACAAAATGGCGGCGGTGGGATTTTTTCCCTACGTTGGAGACCGCTGCGGGGAAAAAAGCTTTCCCTCGATTCAAGATGGCCGCGATTCCGGCCGCCATCTTGATTTTCTCTGCAGACTCCGCGGATGTTAACCGAAATAAAAAATAAAAAAAAAGGATTTTTTTACTCACGTTTCGATGGTGGTTGCCTGCTTTTTCCTATCTTTTTTTCCTTTCCGAACGTACTTTTTAATATACGCCCTTTCTCGTACTTTCTTTTACATAATACGGTCTCGTCGATTTCCACCGTTTTATTCGGCCATCCTATTTTAAACGATGTCAAATTACTCACAGCTATAAGCATTACAAACCGTATGAGATTTAACCAATCGACTCCCGTTTTTCTTAATATGCCCGCCGCAATCGCCGAGGTCCTCGCCGTATATTCCAGACACAGATAGTGCCATATAAACGTCAGAATGCAACCCCAGCAAATGTGGCCAAATTTACTTTTAATTGTTCCTTCGAAGGCAGTAGTCTTCGTTCCGCACTTACTACGTCGCAATAAACAGCTTTCTCTACTACTCCGATAGTATAATTTGCATATAAAAAGGCAATGAATGCAAACGGACTCGGTCGGCTGTAAACTTAATTTTACAGCAAATTTCAATGCGTTATCGATATGGGGAGGCAAACCTACCTCCAAAAAGTCGTCTTCCATTAACTTGTAGAAATCACGGGTGGTGCATCTCGACCAAAATTCGGCGTTGCAACTCAAATCGGCAATACTACTCGTTATCGAACAATTGGCAATAAACTAAACACGGGGAGGTGGGGAGGAATAAAAATGAAATATCGTAACCAGAAAAAAAAAACACAGCAATTATTCCAATACGCAATTCGTCGCAACACTGCGGTAAACGATTCCGACTGAAAACTAGTCGATTTGCATAAAATTGCATTGAAATTAACGGAAATCACGTCACAGATCGAGCATTTGCATATTCGTTCGTAACACCACTACGAATTCCCCGCCGATATTACTCTCGCACGACGTCACGAAAAAGCTCCCTCTACCATCGCAAATTTACACACACGACGGTCGCTGTTTCGAGGTTACAGGATAGTCGGCAGATTTGAAGGGAAAATGCCCGTATTATAGGGGGAGAACGGCAGATTGTAAAAAGCCGAACAATACTCTTTATCTGTTAGTGAACACTAACTATCCTGGTTAAGTTGTCAATCATCACTTACCAGCATAATTATTAATGTTAATAAACTTCTGTCTTATTGTCGGAATTAAGCTCGACGTATCTAGAAACCATAAACTTTACATCATAAATGATATTTATAAATTAGAAAATACCGAACACATTTTCCACCCCCTTAAAATGTCTAGCAAATCGCTTTCGAAACTCGACATTCGTACTCTCCCGCCTAAAGTGACCTTCGGCCATTCCTCTGTTTGTAAGTTTCATTTTTCTTTTTCGTTACCTCCGCCAATGTTGTTTTTTACGCATTAATTGTCGGAACGAAGTGACGACTAATACTTGACTTCATGCATTCATTGTCAACAAAATAACTCTAGAATGAGTTGTCCGATCCTGATGAAACTTTCTAGGATGACTCATTATCATAGAAGGATGAACTGAGTAAAATTTCAACCCTCAAAACTGATCTATTTTTGTACAACTGAAGATATAAGTGAAAACGAAGGTTGTGTTTTTCTTCAGTATAAATCATTTTTGAAAGTTGAAATTTTAATCATTTCATTTTTGAGTAATGTTGAGTCGTTCTAGAAAATTTCATCAAGATCGGACAACTTATTCTAGAGTTGTAATGTTGACAAGGAATGCATGAAGTCAAGTGT
>NW_027121870.1:0-1418 GCF_030686945.1 Centruroides vittatus | reverse complement strand
ACATCATAAATGATATTTATAAATTAGAAAATACCGAACACATTTTCCACCCCCTTAAAATGTCTAGCAAATCGCTTTCGAAACTCGACATTCGTACTCTCCCGCCTAAAGTGACCTTCGGCCATTCCTCTGTTTGTAAGTTTCATTTTTCTTTTTCGTTACCTCCGCCAATGTTGTTTTTTACGCATTAATTGTCGGAACGAAGTGACGACTAATACTTGACTTCATGCATTCATTGTCAACAAAATAACTCTAGAATGAGTTGTCCGATCCTGATGAAACTTTCTAGGATGACTCATTATCATAGAAGGATGAACTGAGTAAAATTTCAACCCTCAAAACTGATCTATTTTTGTACAACTGAAGATATAAGTGAAAACGAAGGTTGTGTTTTTCTTCAGTATAAATCATTTTTGAAAGTTGAAATTTTAATCATTTCATTTTTGAGTAATGTTGAGTCGTTCTAGAAAATTTCATCAAGATCGGACAACTTATTCTAGAGTTGTAATGTTGACAAGGAATGCATGAAGTCAAGTGTTAGGGCTGTTTCACACTATGACCGACTGGGCCGACCGGTCCGACTCCTAGTCGTATTGCCATGGCAACAGCAGTCGGTCGACCGACTGGTCGTTCCAGTCGGACAGATTTAAAAAGTTAAATATTTGTAGTCGCGTCGGAGCAGTCGGTGAGCTACAGCCAATGAGAGCTTCGAAGCTATAACCAATCAGAGTTTGAATTTATCCGAAGTTAGAAAATGGCGGAAGGTAAAGTTTTCTCGGAAGCTTTAATAAACAAAGTCAGAAAATATCCATGGCTTTATGATATTCGGCGAGCCGATTATAAAGGCGACATTGAAAAAAATAATTGGTTAGAGTAAAGCGAAAGGTATCCAGCTAAAAAATAGTCTTAAACTTCATATTAACGAATAGACGTAGACATATCTAAATGTAATTTGATACGCTGAATCGATTGGTATTAAAAAAAATTACTTACGATCAACCGTTTAAAAGTTACGAACGATTTTTTATTTCCGTCTATTTGCTTCGTTTAAGAACAACTTTATTAAGAAATACGCAGGCACTCATCGATATTAACAAAACGAATTACTTTAATTCACCATAATACATTTCATTTACAAGAGAAAGCGACATTAAAAATGCTAAAATGGTGTCGTAAGCCCGCGAACACGAGTACACACGACAATCTTTCAATGACAACCATGTTTTCTGTTTAAAATTGAGAAACTTACCACGATTGGCTAGTGTTCTGACCTGTAAGACGCGTTCCGATTGGTCCTTACGAGTCGGCCACCGACATAATCGTACTCAGTGTGAATTCTTTTACTACTAGTCGGTCCGATTATAGGATCGGTCGGGTCGGACCGGTCGAACCAGTCGGTGACAGTGTGAAACAGCCCT
>NW_027121869.1:0-15234 GCF_030686945.1 Centruroides vittatus | reverse complement strand
AACAAATTTCAATTGAAATTTTTAAACGTTTGTAATTAATATTTAAAATGTTTTTCGAGAATGAAAATAAAGCGAATTTTTATTATATTATGTAGCATATTGAAAATAAGCTACGTAAGAAATGTTAATAATAAAGTCTTATTTCAGAATAAGGCACGTGAATAAATTTAATATAATATTTGGTTAATGTTACCTTAGGTTCCGAGATTGCGGTGGTGGGATTTTTTCCCTACGTCGGCGTCTGCAACGGGGAAAAATTTTTTCCCTAGACTCGTGACGTCGATGCCCTCGAGAATTTTTTTCCCCGGTCAGTTTCGACCCCGACTTCCATGTTGCCGAGTATCCTGTAACCTCGAAACGGCGACGGTGTGTGTAAATTTGCGACGGTAGAGGGAGCCTTTTCGTGACGTCGTGCGAGAGTAATATCGGCGGGAAATTCATAGTGGTGTTACGCGCGAATATGCAAATGCTCGATCTGTGACGTGAGTTCTGTTCGTTTCAATGCAATTTTATGCAAATTGACTACCAGTTGGAAACGTGTGCTGCCGTGTTTTGCGATTTGGATTATTACTCGTGTTTTTTTTCGTGACGATTTTTCGTTTTCAAATTAACTCTTTTCGGATAATAATTGTGGTTAATATTTTTTCTTGCATTAGTAAGTATTTTTTTTTTTTTTTTTTTTTTTTTTACAATTTTTAGCTAAACGTTAGACGAACCTGAAACTAGAAATTAAGGATAGGCTGTGTTTTTTTCTTCCCACCATTCCAACCTCCCCTCGTTTAGTTATTACCGATTGTGTGGAAATGAGCGGTTCGGTCGATTTGATTTGCAACGACGAATTTCGGGTGAAATGCACTTCCCGTGATTTTTACAAGTCGATGGAAGACGACCGTTTGGAGTTAGGTGTACCTCCCTTTGTCGATAGCGCATTTAAATTTGCTGTGAAATTAGGCATACAGCCGACTGAGTCCGTTTGCATTGATTGTGATTCCTGGCCCTCCAGAAAACCAGGCGAGAGATTTCCAACTTTTGCCCAACACTTAAGCAACACCTGTCCGGGCAGGGAAAAGTGCCGATTTGGTTCCAGCCCGAAACCGTTCTCGCAGCACCTGCAACGATTACGAAAAAGAAAGCTAACAAGAAACAAGAAAAGGAAAAGATACCAAAAAGCAGCATAGTAATACTAATTCAAAAGAAGGAAAACGCCAACCGACCAATAAAAGGGCGGCCGAAGCGAAAACAACAGCGAATAAAAGAACTTCACCGAACGAAAATCCGGAGTTTAGCGAAACCGGCAAAAAATTGGATCGAAAAGGAAAGAAACAAAGGAAGAAGTAGTCGAACTCCATCGAAAAGTGAGTAAAAAATTACCTTTTTACTTTTCTTTTAATTTTTTTTCATTTCGGTTAAAATCCGCGAATTCTGCATAGCATTTCAAGATGGCGGCCGTTCGCGTGGCCATCTTGAATCGCAGGGAAAAAATTTTTCCCCGGAGCGGTCGCCGACGTAGGGAAAAAATCCCTACGTCCCCATCTCGGAACCTAAGGTAACATTAACCTAATATTTTATATCTAGCATGCTTTATTTACCAATTACATTTTAAATTATTTAACATTTTCAAAGAATTTTACTGAGAAATTTGCAGCTACATAATACAGTTGCTTCACAACTATAAAGTAATTACTAAAATAATAATCTTAAAAATGTAAAGGTGAATTCATTTGTCTTTTTCTTCTGTATGTAAATAAATCATTAATATTGAAGTAAATAGTAAATAATAGGAAGAAAATTTCTTAAAATTTTATATATATTACTAAAAATTTTAATAATTATTAAAGAAAGCATCTTTCTAATACGTACACGAGTACAAATAATTATATTAAATTTCTACAAGCCGAAATGCCCGGAAGGAAAGTAATGAGGTTAAATATTAATATAAAAACTATAATTGTTACGAAATCTTAAAGGAATGGAATCACGAAAGGAGTGGAGTGCCATTTTTCATGATAATTTATATGGTTTTCAATGTCACTAAGTAATATAAATCAAACAGACACCGTGCATTCGTTATTATAGATATGTTATACAAGTACTGGTTTTTGAACTTAATCTAGTATTTAAAATTAACAAATTAATGGATAAATATAAATATTTAGAAAACGTGCATTGAGCTATCTCTCGATGATTTCTTTCTGTATAATTGTTTCGTTTGTCAACTTTTTATTAACAGAGAAATAGGAATGTCCGAAGTTTCAATATTGGTGCATTAAATTTATATTTAGAAGGGAACTTCCTGACTCGAATGGCTATTTTGATGTATTTAAGTTTAAATGTGGACTGTGAATACATAATTCATGTTACAATTGACCAGTTTGTTTCATTGTAATGAATACATTCCTTCTCTCTTCTTTCGCCTCTTCTCGCTTCTTTTTCCTACCTCTCCTCTTTTTTCTCACTTTGCTACGTTGTACAATGTACTAAAATGTAGTAACTAAAATATTAAAATATATTTAATGATATTCTCGGATTACATTTATAAAGTTTGAAAGTTCGAATATCGAAACATTCGAAGTCTAAACGTGTGTAAGATCTTCGCTACTACGTATAAATCATATTATCGAAGATTTTTTACTCGATTTAGTGCCAGTTTTAAAGGCCATTGTCGCTATATTTCATTTCTTTCTTATTTCCATTTAATTTCCTGCTTACTACATTTGGTGTGAGATTTTTTATTCTATTCTTTTTCGAACAACAGAAATTATTTGACTGATTATTTTAGAATTTCTATAGGTATAAATATATAATTAGTACATCAAGTAATTTAAATAGAAAAAATATATATATTTTTAATGTTTTCACAAATTAAATAAATTTTTTAATAATTAATAATTTATTTAGTGGCAATTTTTAATATTTAAATATTTAATAAAAATATTTAATAGAATTTTTTAATCATCAATTTTTTAATTAATAAATTTATAAAATAAGGACGTTATTGACGTTTGTTAAGACAGTGACATAGAAAACAACTGTCCAAGGTTCAGTACAGTAGAAACTTTACACGCAACGGTTTGATCAGATGCTCGCGATAAAATTTTATAATAAAAATATTATTTTATTAAAAAAGCATTAGAGAAAGTAAAAAAATTCACATCAAACTTGAACTACCGCGTTTATTATATTTTGTCATACTCTGTACGTCGAGCAACTCGTTATACGTTAAATAAAACGAAGTGTAGTGAGTGTAGTTTAAAATATAGTGAATAGATATAGTTTAAACAGACAAGAACAAGATTAAAACACGAGTCCACATATAGTACATTATTTATCTTCTCAACTGTAAAAATCTGACTAGAATTGAATTCTAAATAGCAAAGTAATTGAAAGCCAAAATTTACAACAATACGTAAATACTTGCACATTGATTAACTAGTTAAGTAACGCTGTATCAGCGTGTAGTCGGAACGAAGCTGCTCCCACCTTTATTTTCTAGATTATGAGAAAAAAAAAAAAACAAAGAATCATTCGTTCTCAACAATATATTTGATTTTTATTGGATCATTTAAAGGTACAAATATAAGGTCAGAATAAGCTATTAATTAATTGCTATGCCAACGTCTCACGAAATTCTGTCTATCACTATGAGCCTTGGATTGACTCGTAGCGATCTTTATTGTGACTCTTTAAAAATACTGAGTCAGTTATTTTTTTCACTCGACTCAATGTAACATGGGTAACACCGATGTCTCTTTTTTCTCTATATCTATTTCGATTTTTGGAAGAGTTAATCCCTGTGATTTATGTATAGTCATCAAGTATGCTAAGGTAAGGGGAAACTGTCTACGAGATCGCAATATACTGCCATCGTTCAAAGAGCGTGTTATGGGGATTATTGGAAACAGATTACCATAGATGAATTCCACTAAAATAAACATTAGACATATATATTAGGAGCATATATAATGTAGCGTATAGTTCCTAGTGAACCATTGACAAGAGATTTCCTTGCACCCATAAGTTGACTCTTAGAATGATTCTGGCATTAACTGAGAGATTCAAATACTTGGAGAGTCCAAGAGCTGAGTCATCTTTGGACAAAGGCGGGGAAATATCTGGAGTGTTTTCAGATGCCATATAAGCAACACGGTACCCAGTTGACTGCAAGTAGTCTTCGTTGCTTTGTTTACCGGTAACTTGCTCGTTTGTTGAATATAGCCGTTTGGAACTGATTAAGTATATCTCTGGATAAATAGGCTCGATTTCTTGTCGTCAGAATGTACAGATCTGTATCAGACAAATCACCCGAAGCTAGATATTGTAAGACATCTGTGAAGGAACTATCTGCGCTATTTTTCTCTACGAGAATTACTAAGTTCAATGAACTACTCAAAAGAATCAAATGAGAATGTAATGTAATGTTCCAACCAGGTAGGGACCTTGTTGGGACATTACGTTGTAAAAAAACTCTCGAGGAGAGAGGAGTATCTTTAACAGGAGGAGGCTGACGAAAATCACCAAACAAATAGACAAAGAATCCACCAAACGGCGGATCTTTCTCGGAGTTTATCGACTTCAATCTTCTCTCGATCATGTAAAGCATTCTTGCACCAATCATTGACATTTCTTCGATGGTGATGAATATGAGCGACTTCATCTCAATCTGGAATCTCTGCGCAGCTTTTTCATTTAGAGATCGAAATTTCGCACTAACGATAGGAAGACGGAGAGAATAGATCGTAAAGCCGATTGCTGCTCCAAGTTTTAAGAAGAAAACTTTTTAAAACTTATTATCTTATAAAGATTTTTTATGTTTGTTGTGTATTTAGTTAGCGATAACATTTACCTTTCAAAATTACCGTTTGAATGCTTGTCATATTTTTTAACCACTAGATAACGCTTCTACACGAGCGTCCAGGAAGCGACTAACACTTGACTTCATGCATTCCTTGTCAACATTACAACTCTAGAATAAGTTGTCCGATCTTGATGAAATTTTCTAGAACGACTCAACATTACTCAAAAATGAAATGATTAAAATTTCAACTTTCAAAAATGATTTATACTGAAGAAAAACACAACCTTCGTTTTCACTTATATCTTCAGTTGTACAAAAATAGATCAGTTTTGAGGGTTGAAATTTTACTCAGTTCATCCTTCTATGATAATGAGTCATCCTAGAAAGTTTCATCAGGATCGGACAACTCATTCTAGAGTTATTTTGTTGACAATGAATGCATGAAGTCAAGTATTAGTCGTCACTTCGTTCCGACAATTAATGCGTAAAAAACAACATTGGCGGAGGTAACGAAAAAGAAAAATGAAACTTACAAACAGAGGAATGGCCGAAGGTCACTTTAGGCGGGAGAGTACGAATGTCGAGTTTCGAAAGCGATTTGCTAGACATTTTAAGGGGGTGGAAAATGTGTTCGGTATTTTCTAATTTATAAATATCATTTATGATGTAAAGTTTATGGTTTCTAGATACGTCGAGCTTAATTCCGACAATAAGACAGAAGTTTATTAACATTAATAATTATGCTGGTAAGTGATGATTGACAACTTAACCAGGATAGTTAGTGTTCACTAACAGATAAAGAGTATTGTTCGGCTTTTTACAATCTGCCGTTCTCCCCCTATAATACGGGCATTTTCCCTTCAAATGTCTTCTTACGAGGCATCCTCCGTTGAAGACCCATGTGTTACGTTTCATTATTTCATCACCTGAGTTCGACGCTGCCGACTATCCTGTAACCTCGAAACAGCGACCGTCGTGTGTGTAAATTTGCGACGGTAGAGGGAGCTTTTTCGTGACGTCGTGCGAGAGTAATATCGGCGGGGAATTCGTAGTGGTGTTACGAACGAATATGCAAATGCTCGATCTGTGACGTGATTTCCGTTAATTTCAATGCAATTTTATGCAAATCGACTAGTTTTCAGTCGGAATCGTTTACCGCAGTGTTGCGACGAATTGCGTATTGGAATAATTGCTGTGTTTTTTTTTTCTGGTTACGATATTTCATTTTTATTCCTCCCCACCTCCCCGTGTTTAGTTTATTGCCAATTGTTCGATAACGAGTAGTATTGCCGATTTGAGTTGCAACGCCGAATTTTGGTCGAGATGCACCACCCGTGATTTCTACAAGTTAATGGAAGACGACTTTTTGGAGGTAGGTTTGCCTCCCCATATCGATAACGCATTGAAATTTGCTGTAAAATTAAGTTTACAGCCGACCGAGTCCGTTTGCATTCATTGCCTTTTTATATGCAAATTATACTATCGGAGTAGTAGAGAAAGCTGTTTATTGCGACGTAGTAAGTGCGGAACGAAGACTACTGCCTTCGAAGGAACAATTAAAAGTAAATTTGGCCACATTTGCTGGGGTTGCATTCTGACGTTTATATGGCACTATCTGTGTCTGGAATATACGGCGAGGACCTCGGCGATTGCGGCGGGCATATTAAGAAAAACGGGAGTCGATTGGTTAAATCTCATACGGTTTGTAATGCTTATAGCTGTGAGTAATTTGACATCGTTTAAAATAGGATGGCCGAATAAAACGGTGGAAATCGACGAGACCGTATTATGTAAAAGAAAGTACGAGAAAGGGCGTATATTAAAAAGTACGTTCGGAAAGGAAAAAAAGATAGGAAAAAGCAGGCAACCACCATCGAAACGTGAGTAAAAAAATCCTTTTTTTTTATTTTTTATTTCGGTTAACATCCGCGGAGTCTGCAGAGAAAATCAAGATGGCGGCCGGAATCGCGGCCATCTTGAATCGAGGGAAAGCTTTTTTCCCCGCAGCGGTCTCCAACGTAGGGAAAAAATCCCACCGCCGCCATTTTGTGACCTAAGGTAACATTAACCGTGTAATTTTTCGAACATTTTCGCTTTTTTCGATAAATGATTTTTAAAAATTACACCAGATACGACGTGATAAATGCCATAACAACGAATTTAAAAATGCAATTTAAAAATGACCGGTAAATGGTTTTCCTAATACGAACTTTAAACTTTTACCAAAGAAACGCTATTGTCGTAACCGTTTTAAGTTTATTTTTCATTACTAATGTACTATGATTCTTATCGAATAAATGAATAACTTGGAAAAGTTTATGGTTTCTAGATACGTCGAGCTTAATTCCGACAATAAGACAGAAGTTTATTAACATTAATAATTATGCTGGTAAGTGATGATTGACAACTTAACCAGGATAGTTAGTGTTCACTAACAGATAAAGAGTATTGTTCGGCTTTTTACAATCTGCCGTTCTCCCCCTATAATACGGGCATTTTCCCTTCAAATGTCTTCTTACGAGGCATCCTCCGTTGAAGACCCATGTGTTACGTTTCATTATTTCATCACTTCTCCAATTTCTACTCGATTTCTAAACCTTTAAAATTAGAAATTCTACAGTTTCTTGATAACCCTTTTCTATTTAGCCGTATTGCGTTATTTATCGAAATATTATCGCCACGTTTTTGAAATACGCTACAATAATTCAAATTAGCTGTTTCAATAAATTTTTCGTTTATCTACATTAAATTATAATTGAAATTAAAAATTCCTAACACAGAGAGCGCTCTTTTAAAGTCTCTTAAACAAGATTTCAATCAACTATACACAGAGGAACTCTCACACTTTTGAATTCTAATTTTAAATTAGTAAATTGTAAGTCATTAACTACGTAGGGTGATTGAATATTCTGTTGAGAAACTTGCAGAAGCAATTAAACTATTGTATAGTAATTTGTAGCAGAGAATTTCTAACAATATTATTGAACTCCTCACTTTCAGTGTTAATAAGTTTTTAAAATAATATTAAGAAAAACTCACATAAAACTTTTTTGTAGGAATTATTTGACTTTAGGACGACAGTATCTACATTACAAACAAAAAAAAACCTATACTCACTGCTGTGTTTCCAACTTTCTTCTGTGAAATGTAAGAGTTTATCTAATAGTTACGACCAATAAGACTGGCTGTTTTCGGTTTGTCGTCATAATCGCTTTCAATGTCACATGTAATGGTTTGCCAAGATTTTTTTTTATCATCTCTTAAAATTTTATAAATATAATTTATTAACTATTTTAAAATAATTCGTAAATAAAATTTAGAAGGAATTATTAAGATAAATTTTACCTCGTACGAATTAAATAGTAAAGTATTATTTACTATTTTATTGTTTAAGTAGTTTACAGTAGGTAAAGTTAATCAGAAATTGCAAAAGAATTTTGCTGTGATATCGCTATGATCAAAGAAATTAGCTACTAGTGTACCTGTACATGTTAAACTGAACTGGTGATACGAGTTTTTTAACGTCTGAAGCAGAAATATATTTTTATCGTCTGGCGTGAAATATTAATTTGTATTGTGACGACGTAACAATGCCCGGCTGCAATTCTTAATCATCCTTTTATTTAATTTAATTTAAAATATGTACTTTGCACCTCGAATTAGTAGTTGCTTGTCCCTGTAAATTATAGTTTTCCTTTAAAAAAGAAAAAAAAAAAAAGAGTTGTGCTAGTCATCTATATTGCTTAATACCTTTCACAGGAAAACGTTTAAATTAATATAACGTGACTTGCTGGTTAGATAGAAAAAAAATTTTTATATAATTATTCGGGACTTCTTTCCCCTACGGATTCTACGTCTGGTGCCTTCTTCCATCAATCTGACTCCGCTTTCCGGATTAAGGAAATAGTCAGACAGCAAAGAGTGGGGTTTTATAGCTCTAATGTTTCTGCCTAATAACTTATTAGTTATTTGTTAATACAGTAATACCTCAACTTACGCTATCCCGACTTACGCGAACCCGGAGTAACGCGATTTTCAAATCTTGTCGATTCGTCTTTTGTTTGAGCGGCACGCAACTCTTGATTACTCACTCCCCTCACACTATTGTTCAGCTGTCATGTTCCGTCATGTCGCGCGGAATCGACACATAGCTACAATTTATTCTGTGTTATTTATTTCTGTGTTTGTTATATCTGCGGACACTTGAACGACTGTTCATTTGAAAAGGGGTTACAAATTTTAGAAAATATAAACGCCTACGAAGAGCGCATTTCTTTTACAAAACAAGAAATAAAATTATAATTGTTAGCATGCTACGACGAAATTTTGCGGGAGAAAAAAAAATCTTTGGCCGTCATACGAATTTGTTCGATTTTATGAAGCCTTCTACATCAAAATAAGTTCAGTTTACGATTTTAATAGTATAATTTGTTATACACATGTATTAAGATTTTATTAAACGTTTTTTTCTGAATTATTGTTTTCTTTAATCTCCTGCTCCAATTAAAAATAATTTTTATGTATTTACATGTGAAATTATACCTCGATTTTACGCGAATTGGACTTAGGCCGGACTCCACTAGCCGTAAAAGGGCCGTAAAACCTTTCACCGTAAAAGCTTTTAATCACGTGACCATGATATTTCGTAAATATCATGGTCACGTGATTAAAAGCTTTTACGGTGAGGGGTTTTACGGCCCTTTTACGGCTAGTGGAGTCGCGGCCTTACGCGGTTATCGCTCGGTCCCACCTATCGCGTAAGTTCGGAGTATTACTGTAATTTACAATACAGTAGATTCTATAAATAGATACAGTAAACCCTATAAATATAATATTTTATCCTATAAATAGTTCCCTACCCTAGAATATTCCAGTAGACCGTATAAATACAATACAGTAAACCCTATAATACGGAACTTATCTACCGTGTTATAGGGGGGGTCTACTGTAGTAATTATTATTGTAAAACTATGACAGGTGGCTTTTTTAAATTATTTCGATCACAAAATAAGTGCATCCGAGATGATAGATAATAACCCGTCTATTTATCTATCTGCCACTGACCACCCAGATCCAAATAAACGAGAATTTTTCCATTGATTTCACTGTTTTTTGTTATTTTGCAAAATACATTTCGGGCAAATTATTTGTTTTATCCTCTTTAGTTTTCTATAAATAAAAAATTAAGAATATAATTTTAAATAAATTTTTATATGACTTGTTACCGAATTATTTATCCTTACGATTAAAACGAGTTTTTATATTCATAAGTTCCGCATTATTCTTTTCAAATTACACTAATTACTTTCTTTGTGTACACAATATTAGTACAATTATCTTGTTATAGTAACTTCCGGTTTCATCAGAAGTCATATTTCCGTTCAACGAATTTCCTTGAAAGGAGTTAGAAAGATGATAAACACGGCTCCATTGTTAAAGGAAAAGTATGATGTACTTTTACAGTTTCGACAATTCCTTTAAAAATTCCTTTAACAAATCACTACTAATTTAGGGAGGCGATCATATATTTTAAAGTAAATAAATTATGAATATGATAATAAAATTGCTGCCCTGATTTAAATGATTTCACGATAAATAATTGCTGGTTTGAGATAATTTGCTAACTTATTAAATATTATGCCACTAAAAGTGGATTTATATTCAAAAATGGAAATTATAAAATTAAATTTTAGCACCAGAAATGCCAGAAATTTTTAAATTATTTTCCATTTTCACATTATCTTAGAAAATCGTTTTTGAGAAATTTCTAAGTTGTTTACACTTCTATTAATAAAATAATAATTTAATAACGTGGAGGAAAAATGAATCAGAATCAACCGGCATTTACGGACAAACGGTAAGATTCTCGTTAGTTTGGTTTCTTCCAGTTTTTTAACCCTTCTATCAATAGCTTGAACTATTTTACTGTTGACCTTGATACATTCAAAATCAACATTTCAGAATGCAATAAAACTAAAAACGCACCTATTAAAAATTGCCTCACTTATCGTATCTTACTAACCTTGACTGTAGATGAATTTAACTGCATTTATAATTCCTTACAACTACACAATTTTATTCGTTATTTTACAAAAGATATTTTACATATATACGTGTATATAATTCAATTACACACATTACATTTTTACTTTTTCAACTGTTCTATATAACAGAAAATAAGTATGACGATTAGACAAAATTGACTTTCTAACATTTTTACATTTTTGGACCACTTACTAAGAAACTGTCTGCAAAGACCGCTCACGTTGTCGTTTCGGATGGCTTTTTATCGAGTGGCAAGGGAGGTGAGCAAGTCGAAAGGCATTTTTGGATAGACAGGAGACAGGTTTAACAAAATAAGAAAGCATTAATTGAATAACTAAATTACAGGAGATTACAGGAGGCTATATAAGTTCTAAGGTTAAATGCGGTTATGGGCTATACTATTTACACAAAATTGGCGACTAATCTCGAATCTATGTCGCCTGCCTAATCAGAGAGAGTTTACAAAGTTTAGCCCCGAAATACCCCTGAGGACGAATATGTAGAGCAGTATGCGACGATCGTGCGTGCATGGAAGCGGTAGGTGTCCTCGGTATCTTCCAACATGTGTCTTCTCCCTTTAGCTACATCGGGTCCGGGAGTCGAGGTGGCACTATCACCAATTATAATTTCCTATGACGATCGTGTCGAGCTTCCGGTAGCTCTCACTTATCTTATTGGCGCGAAAAAGGGGTCACGTGATCGTCAAATATTGATGCTGAGGAAGTTTTCATGACATTTAAGTGCCATCTTTGTCAAGGCATATTAAATAATGTTATTGTGAGGACCTGGTTTAACCCGGCCCAAAATCTTTTTTTTTTTTATTGTTCAAATTCCCTCGTGAGAAATTAGAGAAACGGTCGAAATGCTAAGAATGTGCAGCCTTCCGCCGTCGGAACGCACTTACTTTTCCTCCGGATCCAAACTGAGTCACGGAGATCGAATCATCAGCGATTCACCCACTATCGCGATTGGTGATCGAAGATAACGTGACCTGTAGTATATAAGGAGGGAAAAGGCTGATAACGGGGTCGCTGAAGGTCCGCATAAGACGCCCGACCCGTAGGATCCGTCCCGAGAATCGAGGGCCGAAACCCGAAGTCACCGAAGCCCGCCGATGACGAGCCGCTCCGACCGATCCTCCTGCTTACCTCCACGACCGGAGACCGATTAGTACTTCGATTACTACCGATATCCCCTAGGAAAAGGTATGACCCCTAAATTTGTAAACTCTCTCTTTCCCGCGGTTAGGAACTGGACGCGTTCGATTTTCTGTATTTGTTTATCCGTTTAAATAAATCGTTATTTGTTTTCAACATAGTCTCTGTTATTTCGAATATCGCCGTAAACTTATCGACGAACCCACAAACTTCCTCCCCTCGACCTGACAATTAATTACCCAATCCCGACTCGTCGAGATATCATAAAAATTTAGCCATCCTTGACAGTGGGGTGGGTCTTGCCGACCTGTTCGCCGAAGAAAAAGGAGGTAGGACGGAGTCGTACCTCCCGGCGTTCCCACATTATAAACATTATGAAAATTAAAGGCTTTGAACTTAAAATGTAATAACAATAGAAAATTAGAGAAAAATTCGTACCTGATTTCTTTTAATTTTGTTTTTACGTAACACTTAATTTGTATATATTGATATTAAAAATATGTTTATGACAGAAAATTCTTCTTTTGACAAAGTTACTTTTTGTATGTATGAGTAAATAATATCGTTTTCGGTATATGAGTATTAAAAATTAGACCAATATAATTTTTCGTTTTAAAAAAAGTGGTTTCACGATAGATTTTAAATTAATTTACTTATATATGAATTACCTACGTAAAATTTACTAAAAGTAGTGACACTTTGCAAGATTTAACACCCCCCCCCGAAATCAGCCTACAGCTTACTTCCAGATAATATAGGAGTCACGCTGCGTGCTGCGTGCTCCGCTAAACCTGTCGCGTGTTTGACAGTCGGTACAGCACGGTGATTAGATAAGCTAACGATATTTATCGGTAAAGAATAAAGAAAAGTCCGACATGCGATCCTATGCCATATAATCGCATACAAATGTGGAAACCCAACAGCCGCTGTTCTGGTCACCATCTTGCTTCCGGACGTCGTGCTTGTAAGTTAAGTTATAGACACGGCGATCGGTGCCTGTAACAAATAAATGCATTAACTTCTACTGGCCGAAAACACTATTTATTTTGAAACAGTATTACTGCCTATTCTATCGGTCAATGCTCGCTATCTCCTGCCATGACCGACGCTCCGCATGCAGTCGTGCACTTCTGTGCTTCCTATCGTTCACTCTCAGTTTTAGAAGACGTCGGGCTCGCCTCCACACACTCTGAAACTATATCATCAATTACGTTAAAAACAATAATCTTTAAAAAATTGTAAAATTTTTAAAAATAAACGAGTTCCAAAAAATTAACTCTTTTTTATCCGATTTCGAATGAGCTAAAAACTGAGATGGACACTGAAAATTAACAAATATTCCTTACTTTATTGTTCTTTATCCATACGTTATTATCTGAATTATCCAAATGCATTTCACAAATTCCTTTGCCTCTTCAGTGGATATTACACCTTTTCAACACTGTTACATTTATACTCTATCAAGTTTTCCCAGCATGCATCTACAGATAAACCCGTATTCAGATTGATGACATTTGCATAACTTTTGATACAATAATGTTCTGCGATGCGTCTTGTTACAATATTATCTATTTTATACAATATTTTAATATTACTTCTATTTATGATACAATTATTATTTTTACAATGTTGATACCATGGGGATTCGGTTCTTTTCAGACGAATTGCCGCCTCATGCTCTTTAACACGTTGTTCAAGCTGTCTTCCTGTTTCACCTACATAGATCTTACTTCTTGGACATGTGCATATTAGTTTGTAGACGACTCCTGCTTTTTTCAAAGGGTCGCTTGAATGTCCTACCCTTTTTCTGTTCACCACATAAATACTTTTGCTTAATCTATTTTTCTGCTCACCCACTAAGTTGACAGAACAATTTTTAAAGTTATTTTTATATTTTTCATAAAATTTTTTAATATATGGAATTTTTATGTATAGATTATTACTTTTTTCTTTTTTTACATTATATCTACTTATGGTATAACTATTGTACCACTTACGTATTACTTGTTGGGGGTAATCGTTAAGCAGATATTTTTTAAACAGGTTTTCAGTTTCAAGTTCTATATACTTCTGCAATGTCGTTCTGTTAAAAATTTTTCTTAGTTCCATTAGGAAAACATTTCTTTTTATACCTAAAGAACAGTACGATTTATAGTTGATTACTTTATCATTATTGCAAGTCTTTGTATACTTACGAAACAGTAGTGTTTTTTCTTGTCGTTTCTTCTTAGCTCATTCGAAATCGGATAAAAAAGAGTTAATTTTTTGAAACTCGTTTATTTTTAAAAATTTTACAATTTTTTAAAGATTATTGTTTTTAACGTATACACTAACCGATCCCATTGCTTGATATTTATTTATTATTTAATCATCAATTACACCACGAACAGTCGAGTGGGTTACTCAAAGCCGGCATAGTCGAGTGGGCTAAATAGTTAAACGCGATAGTCTTAGAGGAGCACGCGGGACGCGTTGCGACCCCAAATCGCGTGCGGATGATTTAGGGACGTTATATGTCGCGAAGGGTCACTCGTAGAGACATGGTTCTTTCGAACTTTTTCTCCCACGAGCATGCTCTACGGCTCTGTTAAGATCTGAACAGTGTGACTAACTTCTGCAATGTACCTAGTTTAGAATGTTCGGTTAGCTGTCATTTATCACGTTAGCAGTTCTGCATGCAACTTGCTTTCCTTTGCTTACCTGAAGGAAATCTCAATAATCTAACATCCGAAGATTTACTTTTACAAATTGGTGCCACACAATAACACTTTCTTTCACTGTTTGAACACTGATACATAGTCGAATTGCACCGCGCGAGTCGCACGGGAACCTCGTATTTACTGTACAGTACAGTACAGTTCTATACTCTAACGATAATTTCCAAAATCAACGCAGTCACAGAAGATCGTTTTTCCCTTTATGACAGTGCTTCTATTTCTATTTGTGATGAAACTTTTCTACACCTGACTTTTTTCTTCTTTTGTTTCTACTGCACTGGTAAAACTTTGTTTAACTTAATTTACTTTCCGAGTGTGTTGGCCAATTATTAAAATAGAATTGTTAAAAATAATAATAATATCTATATATTTATTCAAACAATAGTATTTGTGTTTTATTATATAGAAGAAGCTTTTTCAAATATTTATGTACAGTACAGTATGTTCATGGTAAATAAGATTTCTCAGTTTTTTTCTCTAAATAATTTGTGTTGATATGAAGATTTAAGACAAACATTCA
>NW_027121868.1:0-2769 GCF_030686945.1 Centruroides vittatus | reverse complement strand
TCCAATATCACTTCCTAAGCCTTTTAAATTTCGGTACTGCATACGAAAATTAACAACTAACTAACGTTTTCGATCGCCTCCGCGATCTTCGTCAGGTTTTATCGACGGTTTTGAAAAAGAATGCAAAAGGAATTATTTCAAAATTCAAACGATCGAATCTCTCCCGCGTGCAATAATTGCGAATGATCTAACAAGCAATTAATCTCCCTGATACCATCATACAAATGTCTCTGTCCATCCATACAGGAATACTACACTATCCTGAGATGCTACCAATGCGGGTGCATTTCGGATACATACCGCCACGCATATGATAATACGTTGCCATCCTTGAAATTAATACATTTCCCCGATTTTGACGCCTTGTAAATCTCAAGGGTCTCCAAGGCCCTGATGCGGTCCGTGTCGAATGACGTTTTAACGAGGCTGGTTTTATCAAAATCCGCCTTTATCTCGGGGTCGGTGGCGTACGTCGACAGGGCGGTGGTGTGTCTTTTTTTGGCAACGTCATATTTGTGTTCCGAGATCCTTCTTTGAACGGACCTCTTGGTAGATCCGATGTATATTAGGTCCCTTTGGGACCTGTGATCCCTTATCGGGACACTATATACCCCTGGTGCTCTTAGAAAATCCGGTTTGTCTTTGGCGTTCCTGAGTAGCGAATAGATCGATTGGGTTCTTGAGTACGCCAACTTGGTGCCCTTCTTCCGCGCTATTTCCTTGTATAGGTCCTGCATACCTCTGTTGTACTGGACCACCGTGCGCCGGTTCGGCCCCGAATTGGACCTATCCCGTGCCACCGAAGCGCCAAGTGCCGTGTTTGTATTACGGAAGTTACGCGCTAATCTACGGACGAGGCCACGTTTATATCCATGGTTAGCGGCTATGTCTTCTATGTGTCCCAGCTCTGTGAGCGTGTCCTCCCATTTAGAATTATGAGTGTACGCCCTCCTAACTAACGCCCTGAACGCCGCAATCTTATATGGATACGGGTCTTCAGACCCAGCAGGTATGTACATAGGTAGGTAGTCGGGCTTGTAATACACCCGCGTTTCAATACTGTTTACCTTGAGTTGAATGGCGACGTCTAAAAAGTGCACATCGGTGCCCGATAGTTGATCTAGTTTAAGCGTTAGCCCATACGGGTTGTCGTTAACACTGCGCAGAAAATCATGGACGTTCGGCTTGTTCTTCCATATGACCATCACGTCATCCACATACCTACGATATAAAATAATATCGTGTGTAAACCTGTGAATGACATCTCTCTCTAACTGCCGTAAAACCAACTCACACAGGTCGCCCGAAATTGGGCTCCCCATGGGGACCCCCCTTTTCTGTAAATACGTGGCGTTGTCGAACCTAAACAGCGAATTGTAGCACACCAGGTGTGCGAGCTCAAGTACGTGTTTGCGGTGTGCTGGTAGGCTATACTTGGTTAGTAGGACGTCCCTAAGGGCGCAAAAGCAAGGTTGGAGTTTAATGGATGGATATAGAGCCTGAAAATCCAATACCGTGACGTGAGTGTTCTCTGTAACCTGTGTACGCTTCAATTCATCGACCAACTCTCTGGAGTTCTTCACTGTTAAGGGATAATCTTGGAGATGTCCGGCCAATATGCGGTGCAACTCGGTTTCTAGCAACTTCGTAGGGGCTCTAGCCTTATCCAAAATAGGTCTGAGCGCAGGCATAGGCTTGTGCGTTTTCGCGAAAGCGAAAAGCCTGGGTGTATCCGGCGACGCCACCACCGCCCTGTTTAATCCCTGCGCCTTCGCCAAGGGTGTGCCCGTGAATCGCACAACCCGTGCATGCAACTTGTCTACGTAGTTATCCGCGACCTGCTCACTGTCCGTATCCACGATGTATTGCATCAACATAGCTTTATATGTCTCTTCCTTGAGTAGAACGAGTGCTCTGTTCTTATCCGCCCTTAGTAGAATGATACGCTCCTCTGCAAGCCATTTCTTGGTTCTTCTTATATGCATCCATATGCTGTCTTTTCTACAGCTTCTGTTACAACTTATTCTCATGGCAGCCTTCCATCTGTAATGTTCCTTGAAAACCTCATCCATTCCGCAGACCATTCTTTCAATGTCCGGCATTACTGTGTCCAGCAAGGGTTTATATGAGCCCGGAGTATACATCGGGCCGTGCGCTACCGTTTCGATTAAGTAATGCGGAGGAACTATGCCGTCCCAGCAGACCAGAGGGGTGGGGGGTACACTTTTCTTGTTGGGTTTTTGCTTACTCATTATCCACTGCAATTTCTTCTTGTATCTCCGCGCCAAATTTCTTGCCAATATTTCTTGAAATAAGGCAACTTTTCGATTTTCCAGTTGTAGGTAATCGCGGTGGTGTTCAAAGAGGTCATCTTCCGCTTCTATCACCTTGTCGAGGCAGGAGTATACGCACCTCTTAGATGCTCGAATAGCTTTTCTCAAACACAACCATCTAAGCTTCGGTGTTAAGGATTCGAATCCTAATGGTAGACGTATCCTGTATATAGACATGGGATACACGTTATTCTTCTTGCATTCCAAAAGAAAATTCAGCTTAGCCCTTGCCCTCGTTAGGGCTAACGTTAACTTCTTGTATGTTCTAGCCGGCATAGCTATTTATAGAAAACAATCCTCATACCGTTACTCCAATATCCAATATCACTTCCTAAGCCTTTTAAATTTCGGTACTGCATACGAAAATTAACAACTAACGTTTTCGATCGCCTCCGCGATCTTCGTCAGGTTTTATCGACGGTTTTGAAAAAGAATA
>NW_027121867.1:0-126142 GCF_030686945.1 Centruroides vittatus | reverse complement strand
TTTGAAATTGGGTCGTGATCACATGATTTTTACTAATTATTTGTGATTGACTATGACGATGTTGTTGTTTTTTTAATAAAGTTGACTTATATAGATCATGATAAAAAGTTGATTTAACAACTGATTTATTTATACCTTTTGCTGTTTTTTTCTCATAGTATTCTCCAGAAATCGAATACATTTTAGCTTTTAAACCTACAAATTCTGATATTACTTTCGATTTAGCTTCATCTTTGAAAAATCCTAATTTGTTTTTATTTTTTTCACTGTATAATGGATGATCTAGAGGATAGTTGCTAAAATCAAATATGTCAGGAAGATTGTTTTTAAAATCGAGATAAATATCGTTGGTAAATATCTCTAAAATTAGCGAATCGGTGTCCGTGTACAAGAGATTAACATTATTTTTATAGTAATTTTTGAAAACATTGTAATATGTTTTATACATGTGTAGCTTACTCGATTCTAGCACACAAAAACCTATATATAGTGGTTTATTGAGCAGTAAATTTGATCTCTTTAATCTGAAAACGGCACAATCTTCATTGATTATTTGAAAATTTTCTAGTGCTGGATCGTTCAGATATTTTTTACATTGATCTTTATTCAATCCAGCTTTTAAATTAATTTGTTTACGAACATTTTGCATACATTTTCCATAGAAACTATTATTCATTAATTTAAAAAAATTTTTGTCAAATTCACTTTTGCTAGCTTTTCTTTTTTCATTGTTAAAAAAAATATATGGACTTAAGTATGGTGCTTGTTTAAAAGAAAGAATTCTATGGATTTTTTTTAAAATTAAACCTTTCTCTAGATAAAATTTTAAGTTTTCATAATATGTAATATAGTGCGATTTATCTTTTAAAGTGGGAACCAATTTTTTGATATTACTGTTAAATTTTAGATTTAAAGAAGATAAAAGCGATTTTTGATAGGTAGATAAATCTTCAAATTCTACTTTTTCATGGTTTACAGCTAAAGGTAAATCGTTATGAAGGTTATGAAGCGAAACTGGATACTCTAAATCTACTTCGAGTATGTATCCTATTTCGGATTCCGAAGAAACATTTTTAACATTAAATTCATCAATTTCGGATTGTCGTAACCAACGAAACTCCGAATATGGGAGATATTGAACCATACTTAATCCATATAGATTATTGCTATCAATTATCACTATATAACTATGAGGTTTCGAATTATCGTAAGTTTGCGATAAGTAAGGATTGTTCGCCTTAGAATATCTTTTTCCGACTAATGACACCCCGCCGCGAATTGCGGATTCGATATACAAATACATATCTAAATCAGTAAATAGATCTAGTTCTATTTTAGCCATTTTTAATCCAGCGATAAATGTAAGATTTGGAGAAGTTAAAAAATGAATTGGATCAAGACCGTAATACTTTAATGATAAATTACGAAAATTTGTAAAAACATCTGCAAGTAAAATTGTATCAGTAAATTGATATAAACGCAAATAATCTAAAAATTTTGTACAGTTAAATGCTTTCCATACAAGATGAGCTAAATCATATTCTTCTGAGCTTATATGACTTCTAGTCAAATCGTTGTAAAACGATTTCTTATCCGGTAAAGATTTATTATTTAATTTTAAAGAATCATTGAACCAACTATAGGGGAAAATACCCTTTTTTTTCAATAGATACCTATTTTTATTACTGGAAAAAAATTGATTAAAGATCGGAAATTCGTAGTTTGACTTTACTAAATTATCAACTAAATTTGCTAAAGAAAAATTTAAAAAATTGTAACTGTCCAAAAATTTATAGCAATCTAAAGTATATGTAGTATATTTTTCCATATTGACAGGAATAATTTTAAGAGAGGATATATACTTTTTAGAAATATCTTTTAAAATTAGATGTGAATCGTAACCGGAAAAATTGTGTAGAACAACAGGGATAAAGGGTTTTAGGTTTAAGTTCAAATTACACGCCTGGCAAAGGATCTGACGATAATTACCGTTTAAGTGATTATGGTCAATTACGCTCACATCATTAGGGGAAAACTTTCTTCCACAAATATTACATTTATCTCGATTAATAGAATTTGGAATTGTACGACGATCTAATGGAATATTTAGTTTTATTTCTTTAATAAGGCGTTCTGATAGTTCTTTTAGTCTAGCTAGAAAATTATCTATAACATTATCTCCACAATAAAATTTAGAATAGATAATTGTATCGTTTTTACCCAAAACAATCATTGCATAACAAATTGGTTTATGAATTTGCGTAACAGTACTAAAACTAGTATCGGTCGATTGCATAGCATTAGAAACTGTTTCTGTTAAACATTCAAAGTCACAAAATACGATTATTGGATGTTTAAGCATCTTAAAATAATCACTAAATTTAAGAATAGAATTTTCGACTTTAGGAACTGATAGTCTTTGAAATTTGAAATTTGTACATATTTGTCTATGTAAATTTAAACTTGATTCGCGATGAAAACCATTTAAACAATTTTTACAATAGTAATAAAGCGATCTTTGTTTTTCGTGTAAAAGTCTATTAAAGTTCCGAATTAAAAAAAAATGATCTTGATATAACAATAGATCTACACTTTTATCGAATTTAAATTTACTTATATAATAAGGAAAAACAATATCCTTATAACCATATACATTAATACAAATAGCATTTGATTTCTCAAAAATCGATATTTTATCTAATGAAACAGGAAATTTTAAATTTGAACAATTAATAAATTTTAAATATTTTCTATAAGTAGATACTTTATTTTTATTATTTGCGAATGGAAAAATAGATGCAAGAATGCAATAAACAAAACATTTATCATCTTTACAATGAATATTTAAAAGACATTTTTTGTTTTGTAATTTTTTGGGTAAAATTATAGACCCACAACCTCCAACACGACCATTATATTCCGATCTATGAACATCTATGAAATCTAATTTATATATTATCCATCCACTACCAAATGTAACAGCAGTTGATATATCTCTTAGAATTTTTTCTATTGCATTCTCAATATTTTTCCAAGCTAGAAATGGAGATAAAGTTCGTTCAGCATTACTTGTAAAAAAAAAATCTTTAAACTCATATTTATCTCCTGTTTCTATGCATTTATACATTATAACCTTAAGGCTTACAACAAATCGAACTCTATAATCATTTCCAAAATTCGTAATTATATTAAATAATTCAGATTTTATATCTCTGAAAAAAATGGTTGGATCAACATATTCGAGATTAGATTTACGATAACACTGTAAAAAATTTTGAAATGCCGATTCTACTAACAAAAACATTTTTTTTTTACCTGAGACTAGTTTATGATGATTCAATGATTTCTACGTGACTTTCATTAATTTCAATTTTTCTGTCTTCTTGAAAAGAGAGCGATGTTTTCAATAGAGAGAGAGAATTTCTGTTAAAAAAATCTATCAATTAAATTACATCATTTTAAAAAAATTATTTTACAAAGAATTTACTTACATGTAAACTTTCAATTATTTATATGTAATCTTCCAAATATTTTTGAACAGCATTTAAGGCTTGTAGAAAAAAATGAAGTTCTTTCACAGGAATGTTGAACCGATTTTGAATCTCATTTTTCGGGGAGGTCTTTGCTAGACAAATATAGTGATTCTGTCGGAATTCTTTGATCTCTAAGTTATAACCATGCGATATATAGACAGAATATGGAGGGATTGCTTTAAAAGTTGGTTCATCTTTAGAAATTACTAAATCATATTTTTTCTTTTTCTCTGTTGATGCATCATCAATTTTAGCTAATTTTCGTTTTTTCGGTACAAACGGATTATCAATAACAAATAACGATTGTGAATCTATAAAAAAGATGAATAACTATGAAAAAAAAATAATAATTTAATTTTCTTATTTAAAAAAAATCAAAATCTAAAGAGATACTAACTTACCTTCCATAGACATTTTCTTGCTTGGATTGTATGTAGAGAGAAAGTCGATAAAGAACCAAGTAATTGAACTAAAGAATCTTGTCTATTCCTCTCGCTTTTATATCGTTTTTTTTTGTAATAATTCTAGGGTTATTAAACTTTAATGTAAACTAATTATAGTAATTTTAAACCAATAAGGGTTATTAAACTTTGATAGTAATTTTAAATAAAAAACAGTGGAGGCAAAATTATAAAGCGAGTATTGTAATTTTTAATAGCGAGAAAAAAAAATGACCATCAATAAAGTTTATGTCAATTATAAAAGCGGTACAATATGATCTTCAATGAAATATAAAGCGGATATTGAAATTTTTTTAATACCAATTAGAGAAAAATCGGACGAATTATAAAAGAAAATACTGTAATCTAATAGCAATCAACTTATACTAATGACTTGAAAAAATCAACAGAATGCTTGAAAAACATGGTATATAAAACATACATTTCCAAATAAAATTTAGAATAGATAATTGTATCGTTTTTATCCAAAACAATCATTGCATAACAAATTGGTTTATGAATTTGTGTAACATTCTACAACCGTGACAATTTTAAATTCTTCCTTCAAATTAATGTTGACTGACCCTTTCAGATGGCTTCCACCGATTGGAACGAGCCAGAAGACCAGCCTTCTTCTCCTACTGCGATCAAAAGATCGGAGATTAATTCGACAGCTCTCCAGGCTGCCTTGAACTTCGCAAAATCTCAGCGAAAAAAAATGCGACCCCAGTCATGATAGTTTTACCGCTGGGGTACCAATGTCCCGCGGATCTCCGACTAGAGCTAACGAATGAAGAAATTCTTACGAACCTTTATTCTCAAACAAGACCATCCTCAACACTGAACCTGCCGACACATGCGGCTCGAGTCCCCCTTTTTCCGGAATCCGGCACAACTTCTGGAGTCCAACCCCACTCACGCCGAACCCGACGAAAGCGGGGACGCAATCCTAATGCGATGTAGCCAGTGTTACCTTTAGTTTTAATAAATTCCCTTTTTGATATTTTATTCCAATCTTAATTATTCCTTATACTCGTGATACAATCACCTGGTCTCTATTAACTCGATATTGACACTCTTTCCAATCCGCACGTTTTCTTGAGAGAGAGAGAGTAGTAAACCCCCACTTTACCTATGTGTTATCATATCTCTACCTATAACGATGAACTTATTGCCATTACGTATGTTTTAATCTTTATTTTTGGATACCAAGACAGTATCCGCTATCAACCACGCCAAACGGGTGTTGACTTAGCCAACATTACTACCATTCGCCAAAAAGCCAACCATATCCTCAGCGAATCGAGGACCAGTTCTTCCTTCCTCTTAGAAACTTTGCCAAAATTTTATCAAGAACTTACCTGCGATTTTCGTCAACTCTCACCATCTAATATTTAGTAGTATCTTATCAACGTATGATCCATCTTACAGAGAACAAAGGAAAGTTAATAATTTCCAGAACATCCTGATCCTGAATGGACTTATTACGATATAAAAAATATTAATAATAATTTACAATTTAATTCGAACATTTCAGCAACATTAGAATCATGGGATTTACTTAAATATCAAATAATAATAAATAATATAACATTCAAAAAATATATTAATCCAACATACTATGCTACCTCACCAGTAACAATAGTGAAAAAGGAAAATAATTATATCATAATCAACTGTCTTGGCGAATTTCTTATGTTATTTAGTGAAGGTGAGTAACTTTTTCAAATTTTGAATAATATTCTTTTTAGTTTTCTTAAAAAGACTTAATAACATTTTTTTTCTTCCAGAATCCGAAGCATAAAAAGAGTGAGTAAAATATTTTTTTCATACATAGACCGATACTAATTTTTTTAAGAGTTAATAAAACATTTTAAAAATAATCTTTTATTAAACTAGCACTATGTTGATTATATTTAATTTTTTAAATCCAAAATAATATATTAAAATACAAAAATGATATTTAATATTTTTTGTCAACAGATGTATAGAAAGAAAAACAATATTTTGTCATAGAAATCTATAGTATAGAAGCGGTAAGTAAAAATATTTCTGTTTTTTTTCATACATAGATCGATAAATCTAACACTAGTTTTTTTTTCAGATTCAATAAAAATATCTTTTTAAATTTTAAAAAATAATCTTTTTATTAAACCAGAGCTACATTGATTACATTTAATTTTTTAAAATAGATTTAATCCAATATTACATTGATTACATTTAATTTTTATATTAGACGGTAGACGACCAAAACGGAAATTATTCATTACAAAAGATTTAACGTAAACGTGGTTGAACAATTTTGTGAAAGGATGCAATTCTCTTAAATCTTGATTTCTTGATATTTTATAGAGGAAAAATAGACAAAAGTATCCACAGACAGGACTATACGGTCCCTGTAAAGCCCAGCGATTCCAATATATTCGATCACTATTTCGACGAATAAATCTTATAATTGATGGGATGCTCGGAGGTAGTCCGTAGGAATCAAAATAATAACAGGTAAAATTTTTAAAATAAATTGCGATCCAATGTTGTCCCGGCTTTCGACTGTTCTCGGTGTTAACTATAAATCCTCGCTTCTTTCCGATTTCTTGAGGCAATAAATCCGATGGATAAACTCCTCCAAATGTCTTGCTAATTTCTGGATCTCCTAATGCTAGTTTCCATAAAGTAATTGTGTCCATTTTCTTAGAAGTCGACGTAAATATTCCGAGATCGATCGATTTCTATTGTATTACGATATTCTAAAAAGCACACGATGTTAACTGTCTCGGGTAAAGATCTTTTAAATTTTAAATCAATACTAATGTTTCCCTGTGTTAAAATACTTGTGTGGTTTTCTGACGCCGCCTTATCAGGGGTTAAATCAAACACGTGAAACATATATCCTTGGGCGTAATCGGAATAGGATATATTAGCATATTTTCCATAGGGAATTCCGCCCATCTCTTCGAATAATGTTGCATAACTTCGAGCATAACTTTTTTCATCGAAATCAGGAGTATATGGCGTGGATGGGATTAAAATTGAATCCTTTATAACAGAAATATAATTTAAATCGAAATTTTCAAAATTGAAAGGATTTAAATCGAACTGTCCATTAAACGCATTATTACGAACGAATCCAATTATAATTCTTTTTGGGATTTGACCAATTATTGCATTTGAAATATTTGAACTTAAAATACCTTTACTTAAAGTAAATACTTTAATATCAACTCGTCGATAAGGCATTTTAATTACAGAATTTTCTAAGGCTTTTTCCATTCCAATTAAAATGCTAGGACTAACTTCTACTTTGTTTACTTTTAATGTAATATTCTTTAATCGAATCTGATAATTATTGTCGGTTGCCATTAGAGCAAAAGCGTCTTTTGATCGTTCCAATTTGATTCTAACATCAATTCCATTTATCAATAATTTAGGTTGGTTAATAAAATCGAAATGAAGTCGTCCATTTAGATCCAATACTTGACTTTTACTACTTTTCTTAAACCTAGCGATTAATCCTTCATTCTTAGCATCTTTAATCGGATTGGTTTCGTTTAAAAATCCAGCAGTATCTTTGTAGAAAAAAGAACTTGTTAAAAAAGTTTTTTGCGCTTCTTCAGATGAAAATAACAAAGCTTCAATTATTGCTTTATATGCATAGTTTACATGCGACGATACTTGTTTTTCGTTAAACCATACGGCACACTGTGAAAACATACTATGCAATAAATTATTTACCGGAGTAACGAGATCTGTATCCAACGTAGATGTTCCATTTCGTTTAGTAATAGATAGCTGAACATTAATCGAAATGCTGCTCAAATCTATTAAGCTTTCACCCGAACCAGGTATTAGAAATTCTATAGGAGATTTTTGATCGGTGATAGTGGCAATAGGGTAAAGAATACTAGGTATGGTATTCTCTATGGCTAACTGTGTGGGAATAGTTTTAAAAAAATCCAATTCGGATTTCAGACAAGGACATGAAAATTCATCCATTACGAGAAAATATCGACTTCTTTCCTCCTCTTAATATTCTTTCGTTTTACATGTTTTCTTTGACGTTTTCGTTTTTTACCCGATCCGCTTTGAACTTTTTGAATGACGTCATCTTTTATTTCTTTTCCCATTGATTTAATCCGCGATAGTGCAGCATCTTTTAACGATTTCCCACTGAGTAAATCCGTTCCAATGTCTTTTGCTACATTTAATGCTTTCTTTCCAATATATTTTCCAGCATCTTTTAAGATTGGTATTGCTTGTCTAAACACGTCTCCAAAAAATCCATATCCGCGTTGGATCGGTCGACTTTTAAAATATTGACCTCTTCCTGATTGGAAAAAACGGAGCTGTTGATATATAGGATCTGATTGTAAAAATCTCTGTCGAAATAAAGGATCGGGACTAATAATCCCCCCTGTTTGCGAACAATAATAAGCGATACAGTCCTCCGGTTTAAGCTTCATTTTATTAAATAAATGATTCTTTCGTGAAAACGGATTTTTATACTCGTCGAAAACATAATACCAAAAGCGATTTTCCAGAAGTAAAAATTATGTTTTCACCAGTCGCCGATCGTATGTCTATAGAAATAGTCTCGATGTGATTTGTTCGAACTGGGAAAAATATTGGAGTATTATAAATTTTATCAATTTGTTGATCTTTTTCTCCCATGACTGGAATTACTCGAAACAACGGGGCAGTAGTATCGCCTACGTGATGAGATTCTATTATATTAGAATATACAAATATTTCCGTTATTCCTGCATTTAATTCTAGAGGATAGGTCCCTATAAATTCTCCTTCAGGATATTCTGATCGATCGAATCCTAATATATCTTTTAATTGTCTATTAAATTTTACGGAAGTTTCTCGTGGAACTTTCAATAATAATTTTTTATCTGGAAGTGATTTAAAACTTATTATTTGAAATGATTTAAGAAATTCTTTTGTTCCGTATAATCCACTCGGTATTTGTATCGTATTTTCAACATTTTCGCTTCTTATTTTTTCTACATATCTATTTTTCTCGATTAGAGTAATAAATTCTCCACTAAAATCTTCTAAAGATGGAGTATATTGAAATGATTGTTCTTGTCCCGTTAATATGAAAAGTTTTTGATTATCTAAATTTAGCATAGAAAGAAATGTTGGTCCTTCTTTTGGAGTTATATGTAATTCGCAATCAATATCCAGTTGAATCTTCACCGTGCTATCGTCTTGGTTAAAAGAAAATTTAATAAAACGATCCTTTCCTAAAGCTTTCAAATTATTCGTAATATTCTCGAATATATTACTTGATTTGACATCTCCCATAGGATGTAATGGAATTAATGTAGATAAATTTTCGGCTTTTACTCTAAACGATCTTGTTTCTCTAGTAGTAATGACATACTCGTTATTTTCACTAGAGATGTTAAACCATGATCGAGGTATTATTATCTGGGATAATGCCACTTCCCAAGATCCCGATAAATTTATCGGTGGATTAATTTTCGATGTAAAGGAGGATTGAGTATTGTTTGGAAAAAAATCCATACTTGCCGTGCTTATTAGAGTCACATAAAAATTATCCATTTTTTTTTTACTTTCTGCAGTTCTTCGGTATAAAATCGACCTTTAATCGTCTGGTTGTTATAATCTTTCAACACATATGTGGGAGGAATTGTATTGTGTTTTTCTTTTATAATGAAAATTTCCTTACTCCAACCTGGTAAATAACCTCTCGTAAAAGTTTTTCGTTTTTTAGAAACTCTGACTTTATCGTCGACTTTATATTTATATTTTATTTTAGCTTTCGTTTTACCATAAAGTCGATTAAAAATTTGTAAATGATGTTTAGGTTTCACCTCGGCCGGAGACATTCCTATAGCTCGATGTTTACTATGATTATACGCTTTTACCAAATCATTTAATTTATCGATATATTTATTAGAATTTCGATAAGTAATAAGACGATAAATTTTATTTTTTAGAGTTTTATTAAATCGTTCTACGACCGACGCTTTCGTTTCGGAATGAGTATAATAATGATTTATTTGATGTTTTTTAAACAATTCCTTAATAACAGAATTCATAAACTCCTTCCCTTTATCAGTGTGTATCAACCTAGGTATTACTTTTCTAAATATTTTTTGAAATGCTTTTTTTATCGTTTCGGGTTTTTTGTCCTTTACCGGAATTACATAGGCATATTTAGAAAACACATCGATAGTTGCTAATAAATATTTTATTCCGTTATTGTCTTTCGAAAATTGACGAACGTCCATAAGATCGGATTGAAATAGTTCTCCCTGATATAAAGCTTTAGTTTTACGACGCATATAATTTATTCGTACAGGCTTATGCAACGTATATGTATCTTGAGTCGATAGCCATTGTTCGACGGTTTTTCTAGGCAACTTTGTCGCTTTTATTAGTCTCGTTACGCCGCCGAACGATGCAGGATGGGATGGAGTATAATATATAGAGCTTAATAATCTTTCCATGAAATATGCTTTTTTTTAGACGATGCAATCCGTTTAGGAATTTTTGTAGACGAAACTCTTTTTTTTCTTCCGCTACTAATTGATCGTATCGGAGGCGGTGGAATCGAAGGTGTTCGAAAACGAAGTATGGGCGATTCTTCTATTCTTAATCGACTCGATAGTGCTTTATTTCCTATCCATTCTCTGGGAATATTAGATTTAATAATCGCTTGATAAAATTCGTTAAATCCGACGGGTGTGATAGTAGATTTTCGATTGCGCATTAAATGCGACATCAAATCTGCTATATGAGAATTAATTACCGGTTCATTATTTACCAGAAATTCTCCTTTTTCGTTCCAATCGTATTGATATTGCTTTAGTAATTGAATGATATGCGGAACATATTTTTGATATGGTAGCGGGACAGAAACTGATATCTGATCTTCGATAGTCGACGGTTTTGTCGGTTCCAACGATGGTTGAGATTCTTCGACCTCTTGTTGAGATACCAACGAGACTCGAATCGGTTCTTTTGGTGCGTGAATAGTTTGTTTAAATCTCGAAATTAGTTGACTTAATAATTTAACTTTCAAATCATCCGATAAAGTACTTTCTTCTAATAAATCTTGGATATTATCGTGTAATCGTATTTCTGGTTTTTGTAATTGATATTTAGGTACTAATTCGGGAGGTACTAATGCCATTCGTTGAGCCATTTTTTTATAATCCAAAAATTCTTTTAGCTAATGATATTATTGGAGTTAAAATTGCATCTAAAAATCCACCAGATTGGTTTACTAAAATCTTCTTTTTTGCTTGGAGACCGATTTTTTTATTTGCGAGTTTTCTTATACACGCCTTATATTTTTTTAACTTATTGACTTTAACCGGTAAACGACCTTGAAGAGTGTTTTCACAAATTTCACATATAACTTTTATTTGATCGGCAGAAGCTTCCTTTAACAACGCTTTTCTCTGAGCAGGTGTTGTCTTTGCAAGCACATTTAACAAATGATAATGTTTCTTGATATTCTTCATTTTTGTGGAATATAAACCCAATATACACCTTGATTGTCGGGAAAACAGGAATCTCTTAAACACAATTCTTTATCTGTAGACGGATGGAAATCAATTAATAAATATCCGTACGGTTTGGATGTTGCGGTTAAATATGCATCTTTAAAGTAGGACATCCTACCTATAAACGCTTGTCGAGCAAGACAGTTGATTTGACTTTCGTCTCTATTATTCTTAAATAATATTAAATAATGAGTATTTAAACTTATATCCCTCATTACTTTATTACGAGGAAATAAATTTTGCATTATCAATATAACACTTATATTTTTATGATGAGATTGAACGGTAAATAATTCGGCAATTTTTTCGGTTAAAGAATGCATTAAATCGTCTATAATTATTAAATCTACATTTTCAATATTTTCGGGGATACCACATTTAAAATGAATATTTTTCTCTTCGACAAACCAAGGTTGAAACATCGAGTAACACCATAAAATTCTTTTCAAAGGTTTTTCATAGATATTTTCACGCAACATTTTCCGAACTAAAGAAGTTTTTCCAGATTGCGATGGACCGACGACGATACAACTCGATGGGTGTTTTAAACGCATTTCGTACAAAGTAAGTCAAATTCCTTTTTTAATAATTGCACACCGATGTATTTATGAGGTAGTCCTTCGCTCGTGAATTTTCGAATATCATATACAACTCTTCCAGCATTTGCACATTTATGTAAATAAATGTTTCTATCTAGATGTAAAGAATATTCGCAAGTAGTATTTTTTATATCAATTTCTTTAAAACCCGATCTACTTAATAAAACTATAAAAACTGTTACAAAAACTATTTCAAAACAGATTATACTAACAAGAACGGCTACTGTTTTACGCGACATGATGTAAAATAATGTTTAAAACCAAAAATCATTGCGTATTAAAACAAATCACAAAACATTAGTGCGCATGCGCGAAAACATAATAAAACCAAATCGCAAATTTAAAATTATTTTATTCGAAAAAATAATGGAAGGCTGCGATGACGATATGTTACCCGCAATTAGTTGGACTGCGTTTTTTCCCATCGATGAAAAATTATTAGTTTCTTACGCCTTCTCTAGAAGCTCGTTCCCTTGCATCGAGTTGGCGGAAGAATCCGCCAAAGCATCGGCTAAGGCGCAACAGTTTCCTCCGACCGTTAAAATTCTATACTCCGTAGATTTTCGACCGCGGTTTAAACCGATCACTTGAAGATAAAGTTGATTGGGACATTATTTCTGAAAAAACTAATCTTAGTAATGAATTTATTAACAATTACAAACATAAATTAAATTGGAGTAAACTTTGGAAAAACAAACGCTTCTCCAGCGATTTTATAGAAAAGCATGTTCAACAAATTAATTGGGATGATATTTGTCACTATCAACTTCTATCAGAAAACTTTTTGACTCGATATCACGATCGTCTGAACTGGGATCTTGTGTCTCAATATCAAAGACTGAGTCAAAATTTCATATTAACTTTTAAATATTTCCTCAATATGAAGCTTGTTTGTAGATATCAACAATTGCATGAAGAAATTATTAGAGAACTTGTAAACGATGTAGATTGGGACATTATTTCAAAATATCAAGAATTATCCGAAAAATTTATGGAAGAGTTCAAGCATAAACTTAATTGGTGCATACTCATTGCCAATCAGAAACATTTGTCGAACAAATTTATATCAGATAATTATCATTTTACCCTTGTTCATGTTTTAGCGAAAATATGTGAAAAACTATAATTTTTTTAATCTCTTTTTCTAAAATAAGTTTTAACTTAATCGTTAATTTTTAAAATATAATTTATACACTTATAATTTTGTATAATTTTTAAATAATATTATCATTGTAAACTTTGTTCTTTATTTTCAATAAAAGAAGATCTTGTTTTTTATTCCAGTAAAAAAGAGAGAGTTGTCGATTATTTAATTATCATCGTGACATAAAAAACACTAAAGATAATTAGAATCGTGCCAGACATTAAAAAAAAAAAAAAACTAAGGAACACAATATATGTCATAAAAGAATTGATCAAAACCAAATAACAAATAGCATGATCCGACTAGCGACGGTTCATGATATTTGTTATTTTTTTAACGCATAATTTTGAAAGAAAAAAATTATATATTAAAATATTTAAAAACTGATATTTAATATTTTTGTCAACAGATGGCGTCAGAAAAGTTCCAATGAAAGAGATCTTGTTCTTTATTCCAATTTAAAAATAAACCATCGCCAGACATAAAAAACTAATCGCCAGACATAAAAACCCATTTATTTAACCACAATTTAATATTTATGTCAACAGATGGTGCCGTCAGTCAGAAAAAATACAATTATTAAAACATTAATAAAATATTAGTTCTCTTTTATATAAAATTAAAACTGTAATGATCGGTTTTATTTAATTTATATATTTTTTTGGAATCTAAGAATTGTTTTTCGAAGTCTGTATCATATTAAAAAAATATTAGTTTTCTTATACATAGAAAAAATGTTAAAATATTTCAGAAACTCGCGTTTAAATCACGTGGAAAAGTATAACCGAAGGGGCATAAAAAATGGGTGTGGTTTTGATGGGTATGCGAGCTTTTGGGATACAAAATATTTCAGAAACGGTCGGGCGATTTAGCGGTTATTGCGAAATTCGTCGATTTTAGCCCCTGGTGGCCGTCTTTCCTGCGAAAAGATAGCGAGATACTAGGATAAAAGTTATAAAGTGTTAACCCCTTCAGACTTTACCTTACGGCTCCAATGTAATTCGAAAATATGTTTGGTTTTGAATATTAAAAAAAAACATCATTTGAATTGAAAAAAAATTTTTTCTTTAAATTTTTTTGAGTGTGCCATAGTTGGTTCCTAAATGGCACCTTTCCCTTTGGATAGCCAACTTTACAGGGGCCTGCAACGTTGGCTTCTCTGCATGACTCCCGTGTCGTGCTGGAAAGCTGCCATTCGTAGTTACCATCGGTTAGCATTTAAAAATAATTTAACAAATGAAACATAATACAACATAAAATGAAAAAATACATAAAAAATAATAAAATATTTACAAATATACTGTACAGAACATATCTATAATCAGAAAAAGATCAAAAATTGAAAAATAAAAATAGAATATAATTCACAATATTGAAAAATATTGTTATAGTACAATATAAAATAAAATTAAAAATTTAGTTTTGTATGATATATTTTAAAGCAAGTGTGAGATCGGAGCGGGAGAATTATGTGATTTGTTTGTTGGGTTTGACACCTATATGTGATTTTTTTTTTGTTCGCCCCACCAGGGTTCCGAAAAAATCGAAACCCCACTCGACTGACACCAATATGTGACTTTAGGGACCGAACGAACTTAGCCATCTTGACACGTGAGTTACCAGAAAGGGAGAGACGACTTCCGCCTACCTCCCCGTTCTCACATATTTCTCCCGCTCCAATCTCACATATTGGTTTTGCAGGAGTGGGGTTCGACTTTCTCGATAAAACCGATAAGGCGAAAAAAAGGGCTATATTCGAGCAAGAGTCGAATTGAATTAGGACCTCGAAGAATAGGCGACTAGATTTTGATAGATAGAAAATAAAGAATGGAAGGCGACCCCTGTGATGCGACGGGAGCAGGCAACCCAATGCCGAATCCAGCGCCGAACCCACTTACATTGGGTGACCTGGGCGGAATAATACCTTTATTACCCATATTCTCTGGAGAAGCAGGAGGCCCCAGAGTAACAGATTTCTTTGATTTATTGGCAGATGTTACAAAAGTGGCGGCATGGTTGAAGGCACAGATGCTAGCGGTGGCCAAACTTAAACCGACGGGTATAGCTCGAGAATTTGTTCGAAAGGACAGGCGGATTAAGGAAGTTGATGAATTTGACGAATTTAAGTGGCTAATGATAGTGTGTTTCGAACGAGAGCCATTTTTCTTTAGACTTAGTAAGTTTTATGCCTGCGTACAAAAAAGGGATGAAGATGTTCAAACGTATGCCGCTAGACTTCAAGCGTTAGCGATGGAAATAGAAATTACGCCAGAACCGGGTGCAAATGCCGCGGAAACCGCTATTATAAAAAGGGTCCAAAGCAAGGAACTAGACGAGAGACTCAAGGCACAATTTTTAAACGGGATCAACATCCGGATCCGAAAAAGAACTATGAGCAGACAACCTGCCACGTTCGATGAGGCTTTAAAAATTGCCATTAGCGAAGAGACTATAGAGGAACTTACGGCGCATCCCCGAGGAATCATGCAAACCGTCCGAGAAAACGTAACAATTTTTTATAATTGTTCCCTTTATTAAAGTAGAAATTTTCCTATTTAAAAACATCTTGCCTAAAAACGGTCTTAGATATAAACATCCTGTCTACAACGGTCCTGGACGAGAAAATATGCGTCCCCGGCCACCTAACTGTCAACAATTCTTTGTTCTTAATCTGTTTCCAGATCATCTTGCAACCTAAGTTTATAGTTAACGTCCAAACTCGTCATATATTTTTGGTCCCGGGAACACCTATGACCCCAATCGCCATCCACCCTCGATCACGTGACTGATTTTCCCAGCCAAAAGCTATAAAAGCCACTCCTTTCACCCCCCAGGGGAGTCTCTTATCATCTGCCGGACGAACGCCATCGCAGGTCGTCACACCGCTCGGACCTACTGTCCCAACGTCCCCGCGCTCAGTCGCGACTGTATAAAACTGTGCCTATTTCGGATACTTATCTACCCTTCGTGGATATCCAAGTGCTAACTAACTAAGGAAACAAAAGAGGTATGAACTGAACTGTAAGCGCTCTCCCTTGAACCCTATGCGACTTGGGGAATTTAGTCAGATTTGTATTGGTGTCCTTTGTTAATTTTAATAAATCTTGTTTTATTGTTAAATGGTCTCCTCTTTGCCTCGAATATCGCTTTTGCCTTATCGTCGTTCCCATCTCACCTCCTATCCACTCGACCGACAACCAAAGTCCCGACTCTAGGGATCGAACAAACTTAGCCATCTTGACACGTGAGTTACCGGAAAGGGAGAGACGACTTCTTCCTACCTCCCCGTTCTCACATATTTCTCCCACTCCGATCTCACACAAGGAACTGGACACAAGGCAAACCTGTTACACTGTTCACATTGGTACCTTGTTTCCCTTCGAATTTTTTTCCCCTTGTCGTCATGTTTTTTGCAACAGACAGCACAGCATCTAGTTGGAGCAACTTTTTTGTCGGTCGGCGGAATAAAGTCTGGGAAAAGTTTTTCCGTAAGTCTAAGCGGACTCGGAGTTCTCGTCTGACCATGTTTGCTGGTCATCGTTTCGGTGTGGTGCATAGTTATGAGTCGTTCTATCAGAGTCATTCGAAAACACAAATTAGTTTTTTTCTCCACCATTTTTTTTGATATAGTACGTATGCATTATATAAAGAAATATCAAGTAATTGAAAAAATATTTTTTGTAATATTTCTTCCCTCTTTTTCTCGCCACAGTATAATCATGGAAATTCTGATCTAATAAGTTAACATTTCCCATAGTGTTGTTGTAGTCAACAGCAACTTGTGGCCTCATTATTTCACTACAAGTTTGCGTTTCCTTTCTTACCATTGCTGGACTGTGGAATGTAGAGAGGAAAGTGACTATTCTTCTGTCCTGCCATTTTTGATCATCACTTCACCTCTCTGCATTACCACAGTCTCTCCTTTTTTTAATTTTTTTTGATGTAATACTTTCGGAACATCTTTCCATGTTGTCCATAGTGTTCCACAACAATCAGTTTTCACTGTTATAAGATAATCTGCTAATTGTGGGGAAATATAATAATTATCTGTTGTTAGACAAGGGATACTGGAACCGTTGTTAGACAAGGGATACTGTCTAACAACGGTTCCAGTAATGTTAACACAATTTGGGTTGTGTATAACATATTTCTGTATTTTTGGTTTAGGCAAGTGCCTTTTCCAGTATAAATAAGAAAGTTATATAGGTACCCAGAGCTGGATTCATGCAACATAGGCCTTTGAACAATAGCAGGCTCTCGTCGATTCTGATGTTTTTTTTGGGGTAGGGGAGAGCGAGTTCCAATTTTTAATCAACGTCATAGGCTAGAATTACGTTTTCTTAACAAATTAAGTATTGAGAGATTAAAATTTAGTAATATATCTAACTTTGCTATAAAGACAGTTTTTGGGGTTGTTTTGTGTAAGATTTTTTTATAATTAATAATACAATACCTAAAGTCGGAAAGTAACAACTTACCCTGGTTCGGGGCTAGTTGTTAACAGGGTGGGGCAAATTGTTACGAGATCTATGGAAGGTGTAATATGTAAAAAAAACAATAATTTATTTAACTAAGTATGTATTTAAGGACTAATCAATAATATCTCATGAATAATTAGTTTAGTTTATAATAAATTTAAAAAAACAACATTTTTACTTTTTAACATTTATAATTTTTATTTAACGATTGAAACATTAACCATTATATTAGCTTAAGTAGCTAATCAGCCTTGAAATTATCAATTATCAATGTTCAATCACATTAGATTCATGACGTATTTGCTAATTATATTTCTTTTTTACCTTATGGAGCTATTTCAATTGGAACAACTTACCCCGGGAACTTTTAGCCCCGCTCTCCCCTATATAAGCGGGAGAATTTTAAATTTAGATTTATTGCTATAGGCCAAATTTTCCACAGTTTCGGATTTTCACGTGTTTCTGTATTGAAACTGTTGTTATCTGTAAAATGCAAATTTTTTTTAATATCCACATATCTTTTTTTGGTCAAAAATTTACTAAAAATTGGGGTGTGTAGAAGATCATTCCTGGACCAGTACATTCTCTCAGCAGGTTTGTATAACAGGCCTTGTAACATACAAATTGTTAAAAATATGTACATTTCTTTGTCCGTTACCGGCTCCCACTGATCCCTAGATGAATGTGCCTGCTGCATCGCGAAATTATTAGTTTCTGTCACAATAATGTTTATCAGTTGCAAATCAAAAAATAGCAGAAAGTATGCTAATGGATCGAATGCATCTGTAAGGGTGAATTTACACCCTGGACTTCCCCGAAAAGGAAATTTCGGAGGAGGTTGAGGAGGACTGTCTAGATTTAGTTCCACCCAGTTTCTGGCAGAGGGGACGTCTCCATTGTCGCTATTGTCTGTCGACACATCCTGGCTAACGGTGATGTCTGAGTCACTGTCAGACAGTTCTTCATATTCAAAATCTGAATCTGACATTCTGACAATAAAAAAAATTTATCTAAAAACTCGTTATAACAATTATTATTATTCTCCGGAAATATATTTCTTATAAACTTACTTGATAATTACTGGATAAATTTTATCCAGTTGGTATTTCTATGAGCGCACTAGAACGAAAAGAGAACGTTTCTGCTAGAAAGCAAGACAACGAGTGGGAATTTTTCGAAGCATTCAAAAAGAGAACAAAGAGAGAGAATTTCTAGGAACAAATATCTGAGACAATTTATTTCATTTATAAATTCATTTGAGAACCCTGATGTGGCGGTATCTTTGGAACTAAGACCAAAGATATCGCCACGGCAGCGCTACACCTGCTATTGGAAAATTTTGTACTTACAGTACAATACACATTTTCATTTAGCAAATGTTTATTACAAGTTCCTCATCTGAGAATTGATAATTACATGCAGGTGTTTGGAAGTTCTTTCTAAATGCCTTTATACGTAAATAATTTTACAGAAATATAAATAACATATATATATTATAGTCAACAATCATAAACGGTGATATGTTTACAAAAATTTATAAAATTCAAGACTTGAAAAAATCAGACTTTTTTGTATAAGCATTCGATCAATCTGTTATATGTTACGTAGACAGGTATATTTTCTAAAAAAAATCTTGCAGCTTTCTAAACTGATGTAGAGATACAATATAGCCTATAGTTTATAATGCGACTGGTTTGGGGGGCGGTTGAAGTTGTAAAAGTAGGTCAACACACATTTGTGCATCGATGGTGTATATTTGAGTTTGTTATTTATACTATTATAATAACAGAGCACTATAATAAGCGATTATTATCTTATTACATGAACGACTATACATGTATTTCTTTTTATGTATTATGGAAGTAGCACAATAAACCGGAATTACTTTCTTTTTTAGAAATACTTGTGGCTGGATGATTCTGAAAAAACGTTTATAAACGTAAAATAGTATGAATATACATATAAATTTAATAAACTCGGGTAAAAATAAATGAGCGTAATGATTTATGATTGTTTGCATATGTTTATAGCTGACAGTGTATCTCTGAGAAGGCATGGCTTTTTGCTTGAAAATTCCCACTCCACAAACCTGAATCGAAGCTTATTCATCGAAGGATAGTCAATTAGCTATAATCTATCAATTACAGCTCAAAAAGCATGGTGAATGAAGGTTTGTTTCATCCAATAAACAAAAGAAGGTTGTTCTATAGATATAACATGGGAAGGAGGAGTTTTGTACAAACTGTAAGTCTGTAGCAATCTAAGTTTTTCATTTGCTTTCTTGTATGCCTCAACCAATAAATGTTTTGTCACCACCTCTGGACCATAAATATTTCGCAAAATACCGTCCTCTCCCATTGTAAAGCAATTAGAAGTGAGGAGGCAGATTATTGGCTGATAAAATCGATAGTCAACTTTTTTTACACTGTAGTTGGTTACTTTCTGTCTACTTGGATATTAAATCAATGAATCAGCCACCTGTGAAAACAGTGGAGCTCAAATTTCCACTAAGTGCCATCCCTCTCAGGCTACAGTATTTGAAATATTTAAACAATTGCTATAAAATTGCTTGTTTCTATCGTTTTTAGCTCTAATTAGCTAATTTATTGTTCTTAGAGAGTATTTAGGTGAGTAAACATTATTTTAGAACTGTGAAGTTATAAATTATTTGGGAAAGTGAACATTTTCCCTTGCTATTACATAATATGAGAAAAATATGTAAACAATCGCATGCAAAATTGCATAGTATAGTTGATTATTTAAAAATCTTCAAAATAATATAAAAATAATGTCTCTTATACATTATCGCTAAGAAAACTTGTGTTGACTTCAACCCTCCAATGACTCATCCACTCCCCTCCTAGGAGAGTAATTAGAGAAGTGTAAATAATCACACTAGCTTCTCACTTGCTGTAGCTAGAAGCTTGTGCTTTTCAAAGAAAACGTGTGTGAGTAATGAATTTATGATATTATAGCGATTTCCTATAAATAAATACATATTTTTTTTGGAACTTTAAAATTATTATTATTATAATTTTAAATTCGTGATAAACAAAATATAAAACTACAGTAAACTGTAATATGATTTTGCTAGAGAAGAAAAACTGAATGTAGCGCGAATTTGAAACGAGTTACCACATTTGAAACAATACTTGCATCTGTAAAAGTGCTTTTCCTGCAAAACATTGTATTTTTGATAGAAGAACACAGAGTTTTTATAAAAATTCTGTATATGAATATTTTTCATTAGCTTATTACCAGAGAAAGGTTTTTTCTGTCCTACATTGCTTGAGCCACACTACCCCCTGGAGTTTGTCATGAAGAGAGAAATAGTATAGAGTAATTAACACAGTTGTGTTGCGGCGTTATTAACAGTTATTTGTAAAGTTTCACATATGAACGCAAGTACTTTCAACAACTTACGGTTGTCATCTTCAGGCAATATCGAATACTGTAATTTTCGAACAACTTAGTTCTATTTAACGGACTATTTAAATTACGTAAAACACGTGCGTGGAAATCCAATAAACGTATTAAAATGCAATAAATATTATTGATGTAAAAATAAGCTGCTATAATATGCTACGCTAATATAAATTAAAGATAGAGGTGCCGTATTTGTGGTGTACCTAACAGAGACGAATTTATAATCTAGATTGTTTAAATAATGTTACCCATAATTGCGGGATTTCCAATGTTGGAGCATTGCACGGTGTTAAGGTGGCTATGTATAGACTCTCCCATATGAATATTTCTCTTCGATCGTTGCAGGGTTTTAGCATTTTTGTGTGCCCCCAAAGTGGAAGATAATCTTGATTTAGTACTTTTTTAGCTAATTCTGTTGTTGGATTATTATTACTGATATCATCTTGGTGTTGAAGAATGCGGGTGTGTAGCATTCTTGTGGTTGCTCCTATATAAGTAATTTCCTCCCCTGATAATGTGTGCTTTAGTAAGATTTCGTACACTCCTGATTTCTCATTTAATGTGAGAAAATCTCTATCGTTGCATAACGTACGTCTTAAGGTTGGCTGGGGGACTATGGGCAATAGAAAACCCTGTTTTCTAAATATGCGTGCTATTTTTAGAGATAAATGGCCGAAATACGGTATCGGAGGCTGTACTAGAGTGAGTTGTTCTTTGTTGCAGAGGAAGGATTTTGGAAATAATTTATTCTTGACCCGGTTAAGGAGATAAAGAAATCTGGAGTTGGAATACCCAGCATTATGTACCGCCTTGTTGATAATTTGTAATTCTTTATCTATTAATGTTTGGGTGGATGGTAAGAGGAGCGCTTTCCGAATGAGAGAAGTAATGGCAGAATTCACAAAACTTGTAGATTGGAAGGCGGCTGCAGGGATAATATATGGTAAGTTGATATTTTTATGGTACACTGAAAAATTGAGGTCAGGAGATCTGCAAATTTCAAGATCTAGAAAAGAGATTTTGGCATTTTGCTCCTCTTCCACAGTGAACCTGATGGTAGGATATATAGATGTTAACATTTGAATAAACTTGTCTAATTCTTCTGCAGAACCATCCCATGCAAGTAATATGTCATCTACATATCGTAGATACAAGATAGGATAGTGGATTGTTAAAGGAGCATGGAAAATGTGAAATTCTATGTTTCTCATGATAATCTCTGCTAAAATGGGTGACATTGGGGAGCCCATTGGCACACCTTGGGTTTGTTTGTATATATTACCATTGAACTGAAAGTAATTGTTTTCTGTGACGAGTAAGAGGGCCTCTCGTAAATGCAACACATGTGATGTTGGATAACCAGATTTCAGTAATATGGCATTTATAAGCATGACGGCTTCAAAGTGTGGAACCGATGGATATAGGGAAATTACATCTATTTTATACCACCGGTAGGAAAAACTAGGATAGCTATTCAATTCAGAAATAGTATATTGTAAACAATGACATTTCACACCATGAGGCTATACAAGGGCGTAGTTCGTTTATTACAGAAAAGAACATATTACTTTACATTATAAAATTTGCAAATAAAATCTATTAATTTATTTTTATTTTATGGTTTTTTCGAAAATGAAACATGTAATTTTATCCATATAACACAAATTTACAATAATATTTACATCAAATGTGTTTAGATGAAAATAAAGTACACTGAAACTTGTTTTTGTGCGGTCTATTTTTCTGCGATTTTTTATTTGTGCGATTTGTTTTGTGTGATTTTTTGTGTGCGGTATTTTTTTTTTTTATTCATTAGATTTAATTAACATAACAGAGTTATATGCCCTGATTTCGCAAAGCATTATCAGGGTTACATACAAGGAACAAGGATATACAATATGTACAAAATAGAATGTTAGATCACGTAACAGATTTTCTTACAGTAATAAGAGGGGTAACGATGCTATTAATAGACGAGAGGTAGTAACAATTACAATAATAAAATATATAGCAGTTTAAAGAAGCTGCAATAAAATCTGTAGGAATAGAATATTTAGCGTACAATACAATAAAGCCCGACAATGTAGGTTTACATAAATTAGTTAGATACATCAATAAGTGAGAACAATTTCTAAATCAGATGATTTGCGGATAAATAAGAGGACTTTCCAACTTTCCAATGAGTAAGACTCAGGAGATAGGTGTGACTATAAAATATTTTTCAAATAGTTTGTAAAGTAAATCATGAGTGTCCTTATCCATAGTTAGGTCTTGTATTTCACAGGGCCAAGAATGGTTTTTGTAGATTAGAAGAGCACGTAAACAGTGTCTTTTACATTCAGTCATAGGACACTCAAAAATATAATGTAAACTACCATCAATAACGTCACAAACGGGACAGAGGTTATTAGTGTGTGATGTGAAACGAGTAAGATAAGAATTGAAATGACCATGTCCGGTATAAAATTGTACAGAGTGGTGAGTAACAGCGATCCAGGTGTTGTGCAAAAATTTTTTGATGTCAGGAAAGAATTGTTTAGTTATTGATGTATTTAAATTCCAATCTATTTGCCAATCCTCGATCATTTGATTCCATAGAACGGCTTTCAGCACTTTTGTGGAGACCTTGTTATAACTGATAATTATATTCTGATCCTCGGCAGCCATCTTGGCAAGTTCATCTGCCCGATCATTGCCCCAGTTGTTACAGTGAGAATGAGTCCATTGAAAGTAATATTCGTTATCTGTATCCACTAATAGTTGTTGTATATTGAATACTAAAGGATGAGCAGACTTTCTCCTAATCACAGAGAGAGATGAGAGTGAATCAGTAATAATTGCAATTCTAGTATTATTGGCTACCCTTTCACACCACTTAATTGCTTGCAAAATTGCATAAAGTTCCACTTGAAAAATATTACAGAGTGAACCGAGTCTAAATAAGTTGCAAAAGATTTCAGTCTCATTGCGGTACATTACAAAACTTGCTCCAACATGACTGCCACACTTCGAACCATCGGTATAAATAGTGATGACACAGTCAGTAGAAGAAACCTCATTAAATCTAAAGTTAGTATAAGGACTTATGGCATATTTATATGGAATGTTTCCCTCCCAAGACTCCCCGTCGAAGAGGTCTGACACTGAAGCAGAAAAATTACCACATTTAATTGACCAGATTTTATGTAAATAGTTTATGTATTTGTCGACTGGCGGTTTGCGAGCAAGTACTTGCAAGCTTGCGTTGGAAGATGTTCTAAATGCCTTGGTAATCAACAGCAGAGCTCTACGTTGTGCAGAAATCAACTTTCTTTTTGGGTGTACTTTTTCAACAGCAGAGCCCCAGGTACCACATCCGTAAGTTAGAACAGGTAGAAAAATGCTGTCATAAATTGTTTCCATAGCCTTGTAGCTAAGGCCCCAGGTCGTCCTAGCCACCTTGGCAAAAGCATGCATGATGTATCCAGTATGTCTGGTGATTATTATTATTATTATTATTATTATTTATTTGTTGATGAATATACATAAGGTACATGCCCGGTGCCATTAAGTACAAAACCGGGTGAGAACATGAGATACATTAAGCAGTTTTCTGAAGAACAAGAATTATCTATAGTGGTATTAATAGGTTTAAATATTATAAAATACATAAAATACATCAAGAATAAAGACATTAACAATTCGGCATTATATAGACATTTAGAGCAACAGCACATTCATGACATCGAACATCATAACATAAAGAAATAAAATATTAATTGAAGTTAACAAATATGGTAATATCTTTGTGCAAGCGTCATCTATGTGAATATCACATAGAATAATTTATGAACCATATAAAGTATTATAAATATATATAGCATGAGAAAATAAATATCATGTATAAGTAACAACAAACATATTAACTATCATCAAATAAAATATTAACAGCAAATAATAACACATATATATATAATATAGTAACCTGAATTTAAATAACAAAACTTAAAATAACACCTAAATGTAACAAGTGAACAACTTTTTGTACAAGTTAAGCTGTACAGTCCATCACTCTTCTGTAAAGATGGGTCGGCACAGGTAGAATTCTGTGGAAGGTTGTAAAGCAGAAAAGAACAGCCAGTGTGCAACTGCGCCGTCCAAATTGAGTAGTAGGTTCTGTGTTCACGTAGATCTGAACAGTTCTAAAGTTGCATAATGATGGATCATCATCTGTCGGAGTCTGAAGAGTTCCTGTATGAGTGAGTCAGCACATGTCAATCTGTGCAGTCCAAGTAGTTAAAAAAAAAAAAAAAAAAATATCTTTGTACAAGAAATCTGTACGGTCCGTGAACAAAGTAAAGCGTGTATCTTGTTCACTCAAACCAATCTGCAGTGCTGTCAATGAGGCGGTATTGAAGTTGGAATCAGCACTAATGTGCAGACAAGCCAGCTCGGTCCCTTGATGTTGCCTTGCAGAGTTTGCAAAGATGATCGGTACAGACGAGGTGCGAAGCCAAAATTTCTTCTTCTTCTTGCTTGTATTCTGAATTAGGTGGTCATCGTTGAGAATATACATCGAACAATAATTGAAGAATCATCGTAAAACGATCCAATTGTGTATTCCTGAGTTATCTGCTGATGTAGGCTGGGACAGTAGTTCTTTTGAAGTACATGTTGACAAGCCGGATAAATGCGTCGTATGTGTCTTTAAAGATAAATAAACTTTCCAAGTTAGGGGGTGGCCAAACAAGGTTATGCGCTGCAGCAAGAGTTTTAAGCACAAATCTCTCAGGCTCAAGCATGGGGCATTGTAGAATGTAGTGTTTGCTTCCATCCAGGCACTCGCAAATAGTGCACATGGTAGTGGTGGTGCCCATAAATCGAGATTGGTATGTAAAAAATCTACCATGGTTAGTTAACATTTGTGTCAGATTGTGATTTGGGTAATACCATTTAATAGCGAGAAATTTTGGAATATCAGGAATAAAGTGATTGGTAATTGAATTATTATCCTCCCATTTTAATTGCCACTTGTCGATCACTTCCATCCATAAACTAGATTTGATTGTTTGTATGCTAATGTTTTTGTACGCAATTGGAAGATCAGTGTTAGTCGAAGCCAGACGTGCAAGATTATCAGCCCGCTCATTACCAAAATGACCCTGATGGCTTCTAATCCAATTTATGAAGTATTGGCAGGTCGAAGAATTCATGATATTTTGGATTTCATTTACAAGTGGATGAAAGCTTCTTGTCTTAAGAGAAGCTATAGCAGAGGCACAGTCAGTTATAATGTTAATTTTTTGCTGCGAAAAATGATCTCTACACCAGGATGCAGCCATGCGTATTGCATATAGCTCAGCCTGAAAGCTTGAGCAACTCTCACCTAATCTGAATTGTTGATGTTCAATTTCCGTGCCTTCACGGAAAGCCACGAAGCTGCATCCTACCAATGCTTCTGACTTAGATCCATCAGTAAATATTTCAATATCCATATTATCGTTAGAATCAAATTGGATGTTGTTTATCATAGCAGGGTGACTAGAGCGAGAGAACAGAACGGGTCTTTCAAAATCTGCTGCATATACGATTTGGTCGTTGATGTTAATATTCCGTCCCCATCTGATGTACCAAAGTTTTGTATAATATTCTACCACATTCGTTATCGGAGGTGTTCTAGCCAAGACCTGAATGGAGGCATTCGGTGAAGTGCGATACGCTTTTGTAATTTGAATAAGAGCTCTCCGTTGAGCAGCAATAAGTTTTTTGTAAATGTGTACCTTGTGAATGTCGTGACCCCAGCTACCACATGCGTAGGTGACGATAGGTATGAAAATCTGTTTATATATAGTACTGACTGCCTCTGAGGCTAAGCCCCATCTTCTTTTCGCCATGCTAGCGAAGGTATTGAAGATTCTGCCAGTGCGTTCATTGAGATATGACACATGTTCCTGCCAGAGCAGTCGGTGTTCAAGTATTACCCCAAGGTATCTGATGGTTTTTTCAACCTTCACAGTGTTTCCGCCCATTTTTATAGTCGGAACCCTCCTATATAGGTGCTGGTGTCGTGGCTTATTGAAAATTATGCATTTAGTTTTCTTGGCGTTAAAACTGAGTTTATACTCTTTCCCCCAGAGTAAAATGTTTTGTAAGATATGATTGCCATTTTGTTCAAGTGCAGATCTTGAGCGTCCCCCATACAAAACAAGCGCGTCATCCGCATAAGCAATAATATGATGTTGTCCAAAGTCTTGTCTCAGAAAGTTATCAAACACTACATTCCATAAGATTGGGCCGCAAACCGACCCTTGCGGGCATCCACGTTCGACTTTCCTTTGAATGGTGTGTGCCCCGCAACAAAGATCTGCGTATCTGTGATCTAAGTAGTCAGTTAATAAACGATATAAGTTTCTAGGGCATTGTCGGCTCCTTAGGCTATTCAGTATCGACGGCCACCAAGCGCTGTCAAAGGCCTTGGCAATATCAAGGCTAATTGCTAAAACGTATCGGTTATCTTCAAGTAATGAGTTAATACATTTGATTACACTCTCAATAGCAGCTGGGGCCGAGCGTTGTGGTCGGAACCCAAACTGACAACTATGTAAGTATTGATTGGTCTCGAGGTGCCAATGTAGTCTGTTGGCTATTAATCGTTCTAATATTTTACCAAGTACCGGTAAAAGTGAAATTGGCCGGCATTCGTCTGTAGTTGCAGGTTTAGGTACAGGCACAATGCGCGCGTGTTTCCAAGAGTCAGGGAATATACCTTGATCGAGACATTTATTATAAATGTCTGTCAGTTTTTGTGGTATAATTAGCCATAAGTATTTAGCCAGTTCCGGCGAGATATCATCATGTCCTGCTGCTTTCCTGATGTTAAGATTAGCAAAAGCCGAGGCAATTTCCTCCGTTGTAAACTGAGGAGTATTTGGTGTATGTATTTCATTGTGAATATTTGCCCTAGTTTCCCGTTGATTGTCAGTGTCCTGCGACTCGGGATCCGGGATGCAGAAGGTGTCCATCTTTTTGTTGGCAGCCTCGGTAAAATTTTGACCAGCATGTGTCGAATGTAAGATTTGTCGATGTTTTAATTTATTAGTGCAATAGCGTGTAATAAATCCCCATGGATTGGAATTTGCTGCAGCACAAAACTCGTCCCAAGAGCGTAGCTTAGCCTGTTTTATTGCCAATTTATATTTCTGAAGATGATCTACAAATTGTTTCTTTAGATTAGTGCGGAGTGGCTCTGTATGACAATTCTGAAAATTTTTCCTTAACCGAACATTAGTAGCTCTCAAAGATGTCAGATCGCTATTCCACCATGGAACAGAAGTTTTGTTATTCCTATATTTAGGGATAAATTTCCTGCAGGCCTCTTCGATAACCCTAATAGAGTTATCCAGTTGTTGTCTAGTCATCTCAGTGTCAGTATGATCACCCAGCTGAAGATGTAAATCTAGATGTGTTTTCAAACCGTCCCAATCTGCTCTTTTTAAGTTGTATTTGAGGCGGGGTTGCCGTAAGTTAGTTGCATTATGGTGTTTGATCTTAAACGAGATCATAGCATGATCATCCAGAGAATCGTCCAGAATCCTCCAATCGCCCACAAACGAGAGACATCCCAATGAGCATGCAGTGATGTCAACCCAGCTTTCCCCGCGGCTGGACACAAATGTAGGAGGGGAGGACGGATCGTTAATTATTTGTATGTCATTCCGGGCAAAAAATTCCTCCCAACATCTCCCACGAGGATCAAGTCGGTCACCACCCCAACATGGAGAGTGTGCGTTAACATCCCCTGCCAATATGAAGAAAACATTAGAGAAAACGTCCATAATATTCTGTAGATTACGTAAATATTCGTCAAGATCACTATCATTTGGGCAGTATATATTTATAATAATATACCAGTGTCCATCAACAAGAATTTCAGTACAACAGACGTGTTCGTTACTGATATTACTGTGGTGTAGCATTGAAAGGTCTGTGTGTGGGGCAACAGAGGCAGCCCAAGGGTATTCCTCAGTACCAGTCAGCATTACACATGAGGAGGGAAGACAGGCTAGTTTAAATTTGATACAATATGGTTCTTGAAGAAGAACAAAGTCATGATCATTAACGACAGAGGCTAACAAGGAGGTTGCAGCTATTCTTCGTCCGTGTTATATTGCAGAATACTTATTTCGTGAATGTTATGTGCCATAGTCAGTTCTCTTAATCAAATTGGTCTTAATCCTTAGAAATACAGGGCATTGGTTATCTCTTGCATTGTGCGCTGTAGATGTATATCCTTCATGTTTACAGTTGCAACAAATTGCAAGTTTATCTATGTGACTGCACTCCTTAAAGGTATGCTGACCCGAACAATGGCTACAAGTAGATATCTCCTGGCTACACGATCTCGTGGAGTGTCCAAATCGACAGCACCGGAAGCATTGCAATACGGGACAAAAGTCCGCTACTTTGCATTTAGACCATTGCAACGAGACCTTTTCCATGCTTAAGAGAAGTTTCCGCAGGCCGGGCGCAACCTGTATGACCCAGTTGTAAAAGTGCTTATTTTTCCTGCCCATTTGAAACTTAATAGTGCAGGACGCATGAAATTCCTCAATACTGTAATTGTCACTTATGTAGTCATTTTGCCGGTACAAAAATGTAAGTAGCTCCTCCCGGGTAATCTGAGCAGGGACGGAAAAGATTGCGAGATGTGGGAGTCTCTTTTTGGGTTTTCTAAGCAATAGTTCAGGAACTTCCTTACGTATGCACTGCTCTAGCTTATGAACTTCCTCTGAGTTACTCATCTCGATAGCAACACCTCCACCACTGATGTTTCTGATTTTGTCAATTCCTATTCCGAGTTGGACAGGTTTAACTCTTTCATAAAGAGTTTGGCGCAGTTTGTTACAGCTTCTTTCCTCATCAGTGCTGTATAAGAGCAGAACTTCAGTGTTCGCGCCATTATCTTTACGGCGTTTATTAGTAGTGTTATGTAGCCCTGTCAGGAGTGCTTCACTATATGTTTTAGGTGGAGTGTTGTGAGCATGCATGCCCAGTTTGTCAATTGTGTTCAGTATATTTCTTTGATTGTTAACAATTTCCGTCATTGGCCCAGCAGTCAGTAAATGTTCCAAGCTTGTTGAAACCTTGTCCGTGACCCCTTGGACAATGTCAATGTGCGAGTCACTTGCTATCCGAGTGATCCCATCATCAATTCTGGTATTTACCCTAACCTCCATCTCTGTTAACTTTTTCATCACTGCATTATGTCCGTTTATGGTTGTGTTCAATTTATTTCCAATTTCACTAAGTGTTTTCGAAATATCCCTATGCATTTCAGCTGGATTTCCATCGGAGGCAATTCGAATAAGATTCCCTTCCATTTTGTCCAGCCTGTCCTGGATAGCATGTTGTGCCCTGTCAATTCTGTTCAGAATAGCACATTGTGTGTTATCAGAATCACCAGCCCCAATGCTTATTGTAGGGTCTTGCATATCCGTTTTTCCAAGTATAGATGCATTCAAATGCGCTGAATGGCACAGAGTGTCAAAGGCAGTTTCAGCAGAATCAATTATTGTATTAAATTGATCAAGTATGAAATTCATGTGCTTTGTCACATGGAATGTCCCATTTGGGTTGGCAGTAGCATATGCCTTTATTTTATTTAAAATCTCTTTAGCATTTGCACGGAATGTATCTCTGGCAGATTCCATAGTTTCCATGTAAACCAGTAATATACTTTAAAAAAAAAGAAATAGGCCTTTCAACTATTTAAAATGCGTACGTGTGAATATAATACTCCAGGCGCCTAAAAATAATCAATTAATTATAATTAACGGGTTATATATATGTCTGGTGATATAATCAATATGATTACTCCAGGACAACTTATGGTCTAGAATTATCCCCAGGTATTTAAGTTCTTTCACCACCTTTATATGTCTGCCATCCATCCGAAGAGTCGGAACACGTGCATAAAGATTCCTTTTTCTTGGTTTGCTAAACACAATAGCCTTTCTTTTTTCGGCATTGAAACAAAGTTTATTCATTATCCCCCAATCGTGTATTCTTTGCAATGCAAGATTCCCTTCAGTTTCCAAGTCAGCACGGGACTTTCCTCCAAAGAGAACAAAAGCGTCATCCGCATAGGCGATCAGAGCATCTTGTCCGAAGTCCTGACAAAGAAATCGATCAAAAAGTACAATCCATAGTAAAGGCCCGCAAACTGAGCCTTGGGGGCATCCTCTCAAGACATTACGGTGAAAAGAAAGGTGACCAACAGTAAAGGTTACAATTCTATTATCAAGATAATCATTAAAGAGTTGATAAATGTTACTTGGGCAATCAAAGGTCCTAAGCTGATGAAGGACCAAAGGCCACCATGCTGAGTCGAAAGCCTTACTTATATCCAAGCTCAGTCCAAGAACATAGGTGTTATTTTCTAATAGGCTCTGGATTTTTTTGTACCACCGTTTCAATAGCATTAGTTGTAGATTTCTGATGTCTGAAACCGTATTGAAAGTTGTTGAGTTTGCTTGAGGATTCTAGATGCCATGTGAGGCGATTAGTCATTAACTTTTCCAAAACTTTTCCCATGATAGGCAAGAGAGATATAGGCCTCAGATCTTGAGAAGAGGACGATTTAGGTATAGGGACAATTTGTGCCATTTTCCATAGCTCTGGAAAGACACCGTGGCGCAAGCACATATTATAAAGTTGAAACAGCTGTGTCGGAATAATTTTCCATAACATTTTTGCTATATCGACAGTCAAACCATCAGTACCAGGTGCTTTGCCTGTTTTTAACTCTCTGAAGGCTGAGTCTATCTCATTATGTGTAAAAATGGGATCAATCTTAGAGGAAGAGAATAAAAGTGACCTAGCATCTCGCAAACGTTTATGCCATACAGAATCTTCATCTTCAGTGTCATCCACACGAAACTTGTCAAGTAAGGTTTCTACGGTATCTTCTAAGTTTGTAGTGTTATAATTTCCAGCGCAAATTGTCGTAAGAATAGTACTCTTTTTTAATTTACCAGTACACATTTTTGTTAGATAGCCCCAAGGGTTCTCTGAGGCACGAGAGCAGTAGTCTTTCCAAGATTGCAATTTGATGTTTATAATCCGATCTTTGTAAATATGTTGATGTTGCAAGTATTCAGAACGACACCTTTGTCTGACAGAAGGATTGCGACAGCGTTTGTATTTACGGCGTAAATGAGTATTAGTACTGCGTAGTGCAGATAACTCTTCATTCCACCAGGGAACTAGTCTACGCTTGGGAATGGTCTTAGGAATAAAAGTATTACATGCTAAGTTGATATGCCCAATAACTTGATCTATAGCAAGTCTAGCCTCCTCTCTTACATCACAATCCGAAAAAATAATCTTAGATGAAAGATAATCAAAAATTTCAGACCATTTTGCACGTGAGGGATTAAACCGTGCCCTGCAAGCAAGGGGTGGACAAAAAGCTCTATTACAGATCTTGAAAACAATATATGCATGATCAGAAAAGTTGTGCTTTTCTAATACTTGCCAATCGGTAATAAATGTAAAGCAAGAACTGGAGCATGTGGTAACATCGACCCAAGAAAAATGCCGTTCATTATTAAAAGTAGGAGGAGAGCCTGGATCATTAATGAGAAGCAAAATTAATAACCATAAATTTTCAAACATATAACACTACAATGTAAACCTGTTTTTATGCGGGGAATTAGGGACCGCATTAAAAAAAACGCATTAAAAAAAATCTCACGAAACTTCACGAATGGCTGTAAATAATAGTTTTCGCAACACAATTAAAAAAATAATTTTTTTATGCGGTCAACAGGGACCGCATAAAAAAAGTCTCACATAGAAAATAACTCTAAACCGTACGTAATAGAATTTATTGACAACAGATGTCAGCACTTGACTGCATCGTCTGGTCTATCGTCTGTTTTACATATTTTTGTCCAGGTGGTGTTTTGTTTACTTAAAAAGTAAATTATTTCATTTTTCGCATATTCATGCAATAATATTACTATAATAAGTGCATTTATGCTATAATAAGTTTATTTAGCTATAATAAGTCAACGTGAGACATGACGAATCGCACGAGACTAGTCGCCAACTATACCGCACAAATTAAAAATTCGCATTAAAAAAATCGCACAAATAAAAATCGCACATAAAAAGAGCGCATAAAAACAGGTTTGACTGTACTACATTTTATGTAAATATTTTAAATTACCTGAATTAATTCTTTAAAAAAAATTATCTAATTTCTGCTGCTTTTTTTTATTTTCTGATGTTTGTGGGCTTGTCTTTCTTTTGTGGTGAACTTCATAATTGCAGGAAGGTTGACTTTTATTTTCCTCATTTACAGTTGAAGAAATTTCCTCGAGAACTGCACATGCAGAGGTAGAAGCAGTTTGCTTTTCTGCTAATGTAGAAGGTTTTTCAGAGACTTTTATAGGTGACTCATCTGAAATACATGTTTTTAAGTCCTCTTGATATGTTTTCCAACTTCTGTTCATATTCAGTAAGAGATCTTTGTGAATTGGATCAGTCATTGGATTTTTTGAGCCATATTTTTCACATGAGGTTTCTTTAGAAGCCATTAAATCATATTTAATAGTCTGCACTGCATCTAGGGAATCAATCTTAAGAGAGGTTCTATAGTCAGTGACAAGTGTATCCATTAAGTTGAATGCACTTTCCACTAATGGGCCATGGAAGCAGCTAAGGCAGGCTTTGACCAATTTAGCCAATGTAGGATACTTATAATCATTTGTGAAATCATCTTTTAAATTAAAAACTTTAGACCAATATTTATCAATTGTACACTTGACTTGATTTCCACTTTCATCAGATGTGTAGAGCATTTCTTTGGTGATATCAATATCACTCTGGTATAACCTTATTTCAGCTTCTACTTTTGACTTTTCATTATCACTAAAAATATGGGACATAAAAGATGATAATTTTTCAAAAGCTAATATTGTACTGGTTTTACCTCTTAGCTCTGGATCTAATGCTGTAAAACTAATTAGATATGAATTTTTAAGGGGTAATTTCTGTTTCATATGCTGTGCTGTATTAGTATAAGCTTTCATCAGAGAAATTTGGAATTCTTTTGCTATTGGATGATTTTTTGATAATTTCTTCAGGAGAGTGGAAGCTTCTGCACCAGTAAATATTACTTTGCTAGGTAGATGGAATTCTGGATTTGTGACATCAACCTTTAATAAATCATTATAAGATGTGCACTCTATATTTTCTGGCTTCATAAAAAAAGAGAAAAATTTTGCCATCAATTTATAAATACTGGAATGTATTAAATGAAGCATTGGTTTTTTTGTTTCAAATAATTTAATATATGTGTTGAACTCTGGTAATACTGCTGAATATAATGCCATATGCAATAAAGTTTTGTTTTGCATAACAAATAACCCATTTAGTATTCTTTTTTTCCGAGCTAAAGCATCCTTTGTGAGTTGTTGGGAATGCAAGCAAGAATACACCCCTTCAACAATTTTTTTCTGAGCTGCAGAAATATTTATTTTATTGTATACAGTTTCAACATAAGAAAAATAATCCCCTTTATCAGTTTTATCCAAGTAGTGAAAATAAAATGCAATAAGAGCATCCCACAGATCTTTGATTCTTTCTAAAACACACAAAATGTACACCCACCTATGGTCTGGTCTCTTCAAGGGCTTAAGTTTTTTAATGGCAAGGGATTCACAGATTTTGAAAAAATTTTCTCTTTTACTGCAGCTTTTCATATCAAAATAGATGTCATCAAACAAATCTTCTAAGTATCTATCAAAACATGAAGCAAATTTTTTTGCACAGTTATTAGCTGTGTGACATGTGTCACCATCAATATCTAATAAGTGGGGTGCTTTGTTTGATCGTAGTCTGGTTTCAACACCCTTTTTTTTTCCCACGCATGGTGTTACATGAGTCCATTAATACACTAATTAAGTCCCCTCGATGTGGGTTCCTGTCCGTGGTGAGGGGACCTCCCAGAGATGGTTTAGTAACTTTTCTTTACCATCCCTGGGATCTGAACGCCCACCCACGTGTTTGCCGTGCGTGGTGACCCGTATGCCGGAAAAGGGGATCCTGGTAGTTGAGGGGCAACATAACGTCCCCAACACACTGCTTTGGCCCCTGCTTCGGATAAACGGGAGGCTCAAATCAGGCTCCGTTTGAGTCAATCGGCTGGTCGTTGAGTCATTCTTGACCTCGGCCTGGAGTCAACCGATCGATGCAGACCGGGCGGACACGTCAGACAAGGTGTGCTCTTCTCGACTGCATTGTGAGGGTATAGCTCCTGGGAAACCCTGGTGTGACGGTCTATGGGATCCTCTCATGTGACGGCATCCCCTTGTTGGGCCCCATGGTGGGTGGGGTCACTAGGAGCTGAATATCTACTCTTAAATATGGATTCTAAAACCCCAAAAAATCCAGACATGCCAAAAAATACAAATGAAAACATTTCCAGCCAGCCATGCTACTTGATAGTGCATGCTACTGGAGAAAAACCTCTGTCAAAATGCTCCCCTTTCTTGATCCAGAAGTTATTCGAATCAACCATTGGGCACCTGAAGAAAACACAGAAATTGAGGTCAGGGGACCTACTTGTAGAAACTGCCTCACCTCAACAATCGGCAAAACTTTTAGCTACAAAGAATTTAGGAGAAATTGAAGTGACAGTCACACCACATGGAAGTTTGAATTCATCACGTGGTGTGATATCTGAGATCGATCTGATGTCTGAAGATGAATCAGATATCCAGATCGGTCTTTCAGACCAAGGCGTCACTGCTGTCCGACGCATCTCCATTCGTCGGGATGGCAAGTTGATTCCTACAAAACATCTTATTCTGACATTTAATAAACCGACTTTGCCATCTGTTATTACAGCCGGTTATCTACGCTGCCCAGTTCGCCCATATGTTCCAAATCCGCTGCGTTGCTTTAAATGCCAGCGATTTGGACATTCACAAACATCTTGCCGAGGGAAAAGCGTATGCGCACAGTGTGGGACGGAAGGTCACGAGAGTACCGAATGTAAAACTACCCCATGCTGTGTGAACTGCAAGGATGCCCATCCTGCCTACTCCCGAAAATGCCCTGCATGGCAGAGAGAGAAAGAGATCCAGCGAGTGAAAACAGTCAACAACGTACCTTACCCAGAGGCTCGCCGCATGGTCACTTCAAGTGCACCACTGAAGCAGAAGACATACGCTGCTGTCTTGAAATCCACAAACACTTGTGGAGTTCAAACAGATATCTCTGTCTCTCCAAGTGAATCCTTTACTCGCCATGCGAAATGTTTAATACTGCCATCTACCCAAACACCAGAAAAAGAGAGCAAGAAGACAAAGACACCCCTACCTAAAACAGGGGTAATAACAAGAAATGTGGGTTCAAAAAAGGCCAATAAAAACCCACTTAACAAGCAAAAAGTAAAAGTTGCCCTCTCTAAATCAGCTAAAAAGATCAGAGACTCAGTCTATGAGTGAGTTCTCCGACTTTTCTGATGAAGAGACTAATTCGGAGGTTACAAAACCAAAGTCACCTCCAAAAGAGAGACCCCCTGTTAAATTAAAGAGGGATACCCTCGCAAAGAATGCTACCTCAAACACATAATGGATTATAAAATAATCCAATGGAACTGTCGTGGTTTTCGCAACAACTTCTCTGACGTTAAACACCTGACATACTCTACCTCATCTCTCTGCGTGGCACTCCAGGAAACACATCTAAAACCTGGAGAAAGAATTTCTTTAAAAGGATTCGATCTTTACCGTAAAGATGACGACAGCCACACCCGCGCCAGTGGAGGTGTGGCTGTACTGGTTTCAAACCGCATCCCGTCTTTTCCGGTACAAATAACAACAGAGCTGCAAGCTGTGGCAGTCAGAATATCTATGGGCGTCACTGTCACAGTTTGTTCCATATACTTGCCACCAGATGTCAGAGTCAATGAGGATGAATTGGATGCATTGGTTGAACAGCTGCCAACTCCTTTTTTTTACTTGGTGATTTCAATGGCCACAATCCAATGTGGGGCAGTCACGATATCAACCATCAAGGCAGAGCCATTGAGAGATTTATAGGTAATCACCAACTATATTTATTTAATACTGGAGAAGTGACATACTTCCATGCCCCAACAAGAACATTCACTGCCATTGATTTATCATTAGCTAGTCCAAACTGTTTTCAGCGTTTACATGGGAGGTTGGATCTAATCCACTTTCCAGCGACCACTTCCCAATATTTTTAAAATACCGAGGCAGAGAAAGCTGTGAAACAGCTCGTCCACTACGCTGGAAACTTGAAATGGCAGATTGGCCCGCATTCTTTTCTTTGGCTAACGTCACTGAGGAAATGGTCAATACTGCTGATATCAATGATGCAGTCGAAGTTGTCACTTCCAGTATTATTCAGGCAGCCGAAAAAACAATGGGGAAAACGTCAACCAGATATCCAAAACATCCGAAACCATGGTGGGATCAAAATTGCGAGGCAGCATTTAAAAAGCAAAAGAAAGCATGGGGGATTTTCAGAAGATACCCCACTGCTAACAATTTGGTTGCTTTTAAGAAAGCAAAGGCTAATGCCAGAAAAATAAGAAGGCAAAGCCAAAGGGACTCTTGGAGGAAGTATGTTTCTAGCATAACATCTTCCACCAGCTCAAAAGCAGTCTGGGATAAAATCCATAAAATCAATGGAAAATATGCTTCTCACTCTCTGTCCATGCTGGAAAGTAATGGCACAATAATCAGTGACATAAAAGGTATTGCTGATTTGTTGGGTGAAACATTTTCGTCTTCATCCAGCAATATTATGTATACAAGGGATTTTCAGGCTTATAAAGTCCAAACTGAAAAACAATATCTAAACTTCCACTCTCCATCTAATGAGGAATATAATGTGCCATTCAGCAGAATAGAACTATGTACAGCAATCTCTCGCTCAGGGAATACTGCTGTAGGCCCGGATAAAATCCATTACAGCATGATTAAAAATCTGTCAGACAATTCCCTTAGTAACCTTCTGAATCTGTTTAACAGAATATGGACAGAATGTATTTTCCCTGACTCTTGGAGGCTATCAATTATTATTCCTATTCCCAAGCCAGGTAAAGACTGCAAGAATCCCTCCAATTATAGACCAATTTCTCTGACTAGTTGTCTCTGCAAACTTTTCGAGAGAATGGTCAACAGACGCCTGATGTTCCTCCTAGAGGAAAAGAACTACTTTTCACCACATCAGAGTGGATTCCGTAGGAACAGAAGTACCACAGACAATTTAGTAAACCTTGAAACATCTATACGCGAAGCGTTTATTAGACGACAGCACTTAGTGTCTGTGTTTTTTGATATAGAGAAGGCTTATGATCGCTGCTGGCGATATGGAATACTCCGTGATCTTCATGAATTTGGACTGCGGGGTAATCTGCCAATTTTTATAAAAAACTTCTTGCAGAATCGAAGATTCCAAGTCAGGATGGGCAACACTTTGTCTAGGCCTTTCACACAAGAAGAGGGTGTTCCTCAAGGTTGTATTTTGAGTGTGACTCTGTTCCTAATCAAAATTAATAGCATAGCTAGATGTCTTCCTCCCAGTGTGAAACACTCCTTGTATGTGGATGACTTTCAGATCTCCTGTCAGTCTACTAACATGAGTTTTATTGAAAGACAACTGCAAACCTCCCTAAATCGCATTGACAATTGGTCCAAGACCAATGGTTTCAGTTTTAACGTAGAGAAGACCTCGTGCATTCACTTTTGCCGAAGGCGTGGTTTGCACCTGGACCCTGAAATTCACCTAAATGGGGTTAAAATCCCAATGGTCAATGAAGCAAAATTTTTGGGTGTCGTGTTTGACCAAAAATTGACGTTCTTGCCACACTTGCGCAATTTGAAGAGTAGATGTTTAAAATCTCTGAACCTTTTAAAGGTATTATGCTGCTCATCCTGGGGAGCAGACAAATGTTCGATGCTCAGGATATATAGAGCCCTCGTTCGCTCTAAGCTGGATTATGGATGTGTTGTTTATGGCTCTGCGCGAGAATCTACTCTTCAGATGCTGGATCCAATCCACCATCAAGCATTGCGTTTGTGCACTGGTGCATTTCGAACTTCTCCTGTTCAAAGTTTGTACGTGGATGCTTATGAGCCTCCACTATCTCTTAGGAGAGAGCAGTTGTGTTTGTTCTATTACATTAAACAGAAATCTCTGGCTAAACCTTCAGTTTATTGTAGAGTATCAGATACTCAGCTGAAAAGATTATTTACAGCTCGCCCAAGTTGTGTCCCTACATTTGACATTAGAATGGAGAATGTAAGCAGCACGATTGACCTGGACACAAGCAACATTTCACAGGCCGAGGTCGATAATATATCACCTTGGTCAACTCCTGTGATAACTGTTGACATTAGCTTAAAGCAGTTTCCTAAAGAATCCACCCCGGACTACATCTATATGCAGCACTTTGCAGAAATTCAACACCATGACAGGAATTTAATTCCTATTTATACTGATGGATCGAAATCGGTTGATTACGTTGGCTCAGCCTTCGTCTGCCAGGATGAGATCGTGGCAGAACAAATTGCATTGAATTCTTCCATCTTTACTGCAGAGTTGCAGGCTATTTATCTAGCCTTAAAATATGTAATTAGGAAAGGTCATCGTCGCTGTGTTATTTACACTGACTCAGTCAGTGCACTTCAGGCTTTGATCTCACATGAACCTAGTTCTCACTCTATAGTGATTAAAATTTGCAAACTGTTTTGCCATCTTATTGCGAGTAATATTTTTGTAAAATTTTGTTGGGTCCCAGGCCATGTAGGTATAAGAGGGAATGAAGAAGCTGACGCAGCTGCAAAGTCAGCAAGTCCTCCTCAGCATACAATGTTTATTGAAGGAGGTGACTTGAAGCTAGTCGTTAAAAAACGACTAGCAGAGAGATGGCAAAATGTGTGGAACGCACAAGTCCACAATAAACTTTACGAGATCAAGCCTATAATAGAAAATTGGACACACAACAAACAGTATGACAGGAGATCCGAGGTCATTCTTACTCGTTTGAGAATTGGACATACTCGACTGACTCATCAATACCTTCTGACGGGTGATGACCAGCCTGTGTGTCAGTATTGCAATTGTACTGTAAGCGTTAAGCACATACTGAGCAATTGCACTGCCTCTGAAAGGATTCGTAGGCAGCATTTTGGAAATGCAAGTTTTAAAGAGATTTTGGGCCAGAGGCCAAATGTTGATAAATTACTGAACTTTCTAAAAGTTACAAATATTTATAAACAGATTTAGTTGTTTGTTTGTTTTATATTTACACCTTGTTACTATATATATTTTAATTGTTATTTATTTTTGTTATCGGTTCTATGTTATTTGTTTTTTTTTGTTGTTTTATTTTGTTCTATTTTATTCTATTTATTATTGTTATTTATTTATGTATTTATTTATACCATGTGTTGTGGCGCAGCTTGGCCTGTGTTGCCTTTGTGCCAAAAAACTATTACCAACCAACCAACCACTAATTAAGTTTGCCCATGGAATATTATTATCTTCAATAGTATTAACAACTGCTTTAAAAACAGCTTCTGAATTGCAAGATTCCATCTTTAGAGATGCAAAATGATGAACAACAACTTCATTTTGATTGTTGTCATAAAACTGCACCAATATTGCCAGTATACTTTCTTGAGCATTGCTAGTACTTTCATCCAAATTTAGAGAAAATGGAGTCTCCTTTAAAGTTTTAATGATATTTTCCTTAATAGTTTTTGCGAGCCCATATTTCATCTTATAACATGCAGTAGTCCTGGACATTTCCAACGAGTTTAGTGCCGTCTGATCGCGGCTCAACTGTTTGCAGAGTTCAATTAAATTGGGAGCTACATTGAAAGAAAGAGAATTCTCGGCGATAAACGAAGTTATTAATACCTCTTGGCGTGCTTTTCTTGTCACTATATCCAATGGCCGAGCATCAGTCTCCAGTAAGTCATCAGTATTTTTTGAATTAGCATAATTACTTAAAGTCATTGAATGTCTAATGCACTTTGAATATTTTATGTGCGTCACAGTTTTAGAATGATTTGTGAAAGCCTTGAATCCTTCCCCACCATACTTCAGCAGTGAGTTACAAAAAACACAATATGCTTGTCCAGCAACATTTATTTTCTTGCACCATGTGCCGATGGTATCCCCATTACCATCTCTCCGTTCAATCCAATTCCACCTAAATGCATTCCGGACACCTTCTTCTAATTGTATAATATCACTATTTATATCGAGAAATTTCATAGTGAAATTCTCTTGCGTACATAAATAAAAAAATATTTCAATAAACAAAACGAAAAATTTACACGTGCATCAATAAATGAAACGAAAATTTTACACAGCGGAGAAAAAAAAGTTGCGAAGCGATCAATGACAAATAGCTAATACGGCGAAAAATCCCCCTTCTCTACTTATTGGCGCCACGCCAGGAGAGATAAGACCTTTGAACCCAGAGTCACGTGATCGCACATCTGGTCGAACGAAGTCTCTCCCTTTTTTTTCTGCCACGCCTACTTGCCGAAAAGAATCCAGAAGAGAATGTCCGAGAACCGGGGGAATGAGTCATAAAGGAGGATGCACGACCACACAAGCGGCAATCCGTTTACATTTCGGCGCATGCATTCAGTATTCAAGATGGCGAACGATATCGACACTCCGCTATCCACGTGTTTACAAATTTTGTTTTGTACCGTTTGTTTTATTTAGCTAGAAGATTTCGTCGAAGATTCGAATGAATATTTTGGATTAGAGATATCGTATTGGCAAGAATCTTGCCGAGATATTTTGTTGGATCGATAAAGAACTGATGTACAAAATAGGCTTATTCTTCGATTAAGATCTCTCGATAAAGAATACTATTTCGAGTAAGATTCGGTTGTTTTGTTCTTTGAATTAAATAATATATGATTACTGTATCTGTGTAGAATTTGTGTTAAATTTATTATTCTTTCCTCTTTATTCTGATGTTAGTTATCTCGGTTAACCGCGTCGAACTTTCCGCCATTAAAACACCACGTGATAGTATTTTCTCACGTGACTGCCAGACGAAATGTTATTGGTTGATAGAAATGCGTCTTGGTGGCGGCCACCGCAAAAGATAGAATTCGACCAACTTTCGCGGCATGAGAAAAGCGGCACGAAATAGACCTCCGCGGCGAGAAAAAGTGACGTCATTCTGCCGCTTTTCCTTGCCGCGCCGCATGTGTGCATCCGGCTTAACTCGCAATAAGGAAAGAACAAAAAAGAAGTTTTTTCCCCCTTTTCACGCATTATCACTGCCTTTGGAGAAAGAAAGGAAAAGTTTTCACCACACACACTGACCTTGCGTTTTCTGCTTTCAAAGCAAACAAAATTACCCAGATCAAAATAAATAATTCATTATTATTCCTACTTCCTTTTGAACAACGATCCCCGGAATTTCCGGGTATCGAAGTTCAAAATCCCGGAATTCCGGGGTTTCCCCGGAGCACAAACACACCCTGGGTTCATGTTACTAAGGGTTAAAAAATATTTTTTTATTAGCTTTTATATAAGTATATAAATAGTCAATAAACTTACTTTTATATTAGTTCAATCCAGTTAAACATATGTATAATTATTATAATGTTTCGTTTAACAATAAATTAAAGACACACCCAGACCACAACACAATTTACAATGATAAAGCTGCTTAAGTTTCTGTCGTCAATAGAGTCAGTCGGCCAGTGTCTGCGCGCCGCGCTTTCGCACACATCCACATCATGCAACAAAAATGCAACTTGTATGAAAAATATTCTGTGCGTTCGTTACTTCCAACGATAGGAATTACACTTGTAAGAATTTCGGGAATTTGTCTTCAGTGCCGTACTAATCATAAATTACGTAGAACTAAATTAAGTAAATTTTTTTCGTGAATAGGGGAAATGTCCGCGGACCAGTAAAATTTCTCCGCGGACCACTAATGGTCCGCCGGACCATCGGTTGAGAATAGCTGATTTAGACTATATACAAAGCTATATATATTTTATCAAACTGTTGTTATTCTATTGAAAAACACAACAACAAAGTGAACTTAGAAAACATGCTTTTTATTTAAAACTATTGTAAAAGTTCTATCTCTTCTTCAAAAACAAGATTTTCAATTCTATGCATTATTGAGAGCATTTTTATCTTTCAAATTTTCTCAGTGTTAGACCGATATTATTTATAAAATAAAACACTTCATCGCGGCTATTGTCGCTCTCTTCTAAATATTATTTTATGCCACTGGATGTTTTTTTATGATGTCTGCAAGATCATCATCATCCTCATTTCTTTTCCTTTTCCTAAATTATGAAATAAAAACAAACATTTTAGAGAACATTTCAAATATTTATTAAAAAATTAAAATTATGAGACAGAATATATATATATTTAACCTTTGAGAGGACTGAAATGTGCTATGTACAAATGGTTGGGGTGATACACTTGTACTAGTGCTTGCCCCTGTCAATTCAGGCATGCTATAAAAGTATTAAATATATGTAATTTATTAATATTTAGAGACATAGTGAAATAACACTTTGATTCAGTTTGTAATCTTTACAATTTATATATAATATAAAATTACCTATTCTGTGTGAGAAATTCTGGAAACTGATTGTTGTATCTTCACACTCAAAATCAGAATTCTAAAATAAAAATTAGAAAAATTATATACACATGAAATAATTTTCAATCAGATACTAGTAAACTGAAAATTGTATGAAGTGAGATATTGCACATAAATTTATTATTTTTATAGCTACAATTATATGTAAACATTTGATCACTGCATCTTATTCTATATCATTCTGATAAAGACAATGCATGATTCTTTATAAATTGTACACAAGTTGTTGAAATTGTCTTTGTACTATTGACAAAAAAAATTTCTATATCATTTTATCAGCAACTTAACCTAAGGTTAGAAATCTCAGTATTTTTTTATAATTTAGCTTTTATGTGGACAAAAGACACTAAAGTTAAAATACATATATTATTCATAATACATTACTACGTATTCAGATTCTGATTGAGGCATATCTGGTATGTTCGTGCACGTGCTACAAGATAAGATAAATTTAGTTTTAATGAAAACAAAATATGTTAAAATAGTGTTTAACTTGTTAATACTTTCTTACTTTAAGTCTTCGCCTCTTAAACCGCCTCTTAACATATTGTTTAATATGTCGAAATACTTCCAATTAGTTTTATAAATTTCGGAAGTAGCTGCACCACTTCTTTTCGATTTATCAATGTTTTTTAATTTCATACACCGGTCTTTTAAGCTTTTCCATTTTTTTATATGATTCTTCAGCTTAAAAAGTATATATAAAAGTTTCTATTAAAGATTTTAGGTACTTACCCGAAACGTTAAACCCCTCGATGTGGGTTCCTGTTCGCAATAAGTATGTTTAAAGGAAACATCTCTAAACTCCTTTCTACTTTTATCGTATAAAAAAGGATAATTTTCGACCATTTGAATAAAAGCTTCTGTGTCGAATGCCGTATTTATATCCTCTCTGTTTCTATTTTTCACAATGTACAGTATTGAACTACCTGCCATTAAAACACTACATGTTCTCCTGTGATTCAATTTTCTCACATGACTGCCACACGAATTGTTATTGGCTGATCCCCTCGATGTGGGTTCCTGTCCGTGGTGAGCGGACCTCCCAGAGATGGTTTAGTAACTTCTCTTTACCATCACTGGGATCTGAACGCCCACCCACGTGTTTGTTGTGCGTGGTGGCCTGTATGCGGGAAAGGGGGATCCTGGTAGTTGAGGGGCAACATAACGTCCCCAACACCTGCTTTGGCCCCTGCTTCGGATAAATGGGAGGCTCAAATCAGGCTCCGTTTGAGTCAATCGGCTGGTCGTTGAGCCATTTTGACCTCGGCTTGGAGTCAACCGATCGATGCAGACCGGGCAGACACATCAGACGATGTGCTTTTCTTGACTGCATTGTGAGGGAGGGTATATCTCTTGGGAAACCCTGATGTGATAGTCTATGGGAGTCTCCCATGTGACGGCATCCCCTCGTTGGGCCCCATGGTGGGTGGGGTCAATAGGAGCTGAAATCTTATTTATCAATCATGGATACTAAACACAATCCAAAAACACCAACGAAAAGATAACCAGCCAGCCATCCTACTTAAAAGTGCATGCTGCTGGAGAAACACCTTTATCAAAACGTTCCCCTTTTCTGATTCAAAAATTGTTTCAATCTACAGTAGGAAACCTGAAAAAAATACAAAAATTGAGGTCAGGAGATCTGCTTGTAGAAACAACCTCACCCCAACAATCAGCAAAACTTACGGCAATAAAGACCCTCGGAGATATGGAAGTCACTGTCACCCCACACGGAAGTCTAAACTCATCATGTGGGGTGATATCAGAGATTGATCTAATGTCTGAAGATGAATCAGATATTCAGATCGGCCTTTCGGATCAAGGAGTTACTGCAGTCCGACGCATCTCTATTTGTCGAGAAGACAAGTTAATTCCAACTAAACATTTAATTTTAACCTTTAACAAACCGACATTGCCATCTTTCATAACGGCAGGATATCTGCGCTGTCCAGTTCGCCCATACATTCCAAATTCGCTGCGTTGCTTTAAATGCCAGTGGTTTGGACATTCACAAACATCTTGTAGAGGGAAAGGTGCATGTGTTCAGTGTGGAAAAGAAGATCACGAGAGTACCGAATGTACAAGCACTCCATGCTGCGCAAACTGCAAAGAAGCCCATCCTGCCTACTCCCGAAAATGCCCTGCATGGCAAAGAGAAAAAGAGATTCAACGGGTGAAAACTGTGAATAATATACCTTACCCCGAGGCACGTCGCATGGTCACTTTAAGTGCACCAGTGAAAAACAAGACATTTGCTGCTGTTTTAAAATCCACTAAGACATGTGCAGTTCAAACAGATATTTCTGTCTTGCCATGCGAAATGTCTACTGATCCCATCAAAAGATACATTAGAAAAAGAGAATGTAAAACCTAAAACACCACTACCTAAAACAGGGGTAACAACAAGAAACCTGGGTTCTAAAAAGGCAAGTAAGAACCCACTAAACAAACAGAGTGAAAGCAGCTCTCTCTAAATCTAAAAAATCAGAGGCTCAATCTATGAGTGAGTTCTCCGATATCTCTGATGAAGAGAAAATTATAGAGGTGACACAACCAACGTAACCTTCAAAAGGAAAATCATCTGTGAAGTTAAAGAGGGATACCTTCACAAAAAGCATCCAAAGCCTTCCGAAGCATTTAAAACCATGGTGGGACCAGAATTGCCAGGCAGCATTTAAAAAGCAAAAGAAAGCATGGGGGATTTTCAGAAGATACCCCACTGCTAACAATTTGGTTGCTTTTAAAAAAGTAAAGGCAAATGTCAGAAGAATCAGAAGGCAAAGCCAAAGGGATTCTTGGAGGAAGTATGTAACCAGCATAACATCTTCCACCAGCTCAAAAGCAGTCTGGGATAAAATCCATAAAATTAATGGGAAATATGCTTCTCACTCCTGTCCATGTTGGAAAATAATGGCACAATAATCAGTGATATACAAGGTATTGCTGATTTGTTGGGTGAGACAGTATTGCTGGATGAAGAGGAGAACATGTATACGAGGGATTTTCAGGTTTATAAAGCCCAAAGTGAAAAACAGTACTTAAACTTTCACTCTTCATCTAATGAGGAATATAATGTGCCATTCACCAAAATCGAATCACATAGAGCGTTGTCTCGCTCGGAGAATACTGCTGTAGGCCCGGATAAAATCCACTACAGCATGATTAAAAATCTGTCAGACACTTTCCTTAGTAACCTTCTGAATCTGTTTAACAGAATATGGACAGAAAATATTTTTCCTGACTCTTGGAGGCTATCAATTATTATTCCCATTCTCAAGCCAGGTAAAGACTACCAGAATCTCTCTAATTATAGACCAATTTCTCTGACTAGTTGTCTCTGCAAACTTTTTGAGACAATGGTAAACGGACGCCTGATGTTCTCCTAGAGGAAAAGAATTACTTTTCACCACTTCAGAGTGGATTTCGTCGGAACAGAAGTACCACAGACAATTTACTAAATCTTGAAACATCAATATGCGAAGCCTTTGTTAGACAACAGTACCTAGTGTCTGTGTTTTTCGATGTAGAGAAGGCCTGGGATCGCTGTTGGCGATATGGGATACTCCGTGATCTGCATCATTTTGGATTGCGGGGTAATTTGCCAATTTTTATAAAATACTTCCTACAGAATCGAAGATTTCAAGTCAGGATGGGCAACACTTTATCTAGGTTTTTTATACAAGAAGGTGTTCCTCAAGATTCTATTTTGAGTTTGACTCTGTTCCATATAAAAATTAACAGTATAACTAACTGTCTCCCTTCCAGTGTGAAACACTCTCTGTATGTGGATGACTTTCAAATCTCCTGCCAGTCTAGTAATATACAGTAGTGAGCCGATCGGCGTTTTCTGTATTTGGTTGGCGATTTCTGTTTTTCTCATTATTGTAAGCTATTTTTTCTTGCGTTTCTGGACTATGACTCTCCCTGAGGAGGAATTATTTGAGCAAATCACTTCCAGCTCAAAGGTGATTATGGAAAACATACCAAACAACTCACAAGGTTCGGTGAACACAAAGTGTCGTAAAAGTGTGAGGGAAGCAGCCATGAAGATGCATGCTGCCGCTAATAGTTTGTACGGCATGCTCCTTGCTCTTAAGACTGAACCACAAACAAGTAACGAAAGCTATGCAAATGTAGTAAGGAAAGGTTTACCAAACTGTAGCCAAACTACAAGCATGATATCTGAGGTCGTAGGCAAAAGTCCCAAACACAACACAAATAATGACTTGATTATACATCCGGTGGAGTCTGAAGAAGGTGAAAAACTATGTCCAGAAGAGGTAATGGACACACTGCGGGAAAACATTGATCCCAAAAGCCTAAACATAGGAATTAAAACAATCCAATCATTGTCAGGAGGAAGCCTAAAGGTCCGAGTTAAATCAGCCAGAGATTTAGGAAACTTAAAGGAAGCAATAGAAAAACTTCCAGAAATGAATAATAAAGTAAAGATGACAACTCCAAAACTGAGAAAACCAAAAATTATCATTCTCAATGTTCCTAAAGAGGAGGAAAAAGCGACATTCCTGTCAAACATCTACGAACAAAATGAGGACATTTGGGAGAGGGTATCTCTAGAGATATCCTCTCCCAAATGTCAAATATAAGCCACACTATTCCCTCTAAGAAAAGAGAGGATTGCAGGCACGTGGTACTGAGTGTATCTCCTGGTATTCGCAACCTGTTAATTAAATTAAAATTCATAAGCTATGGATGGGGCTCATTTATAGTTGATGATTATGTCCAAGTCTTGAGATGTTATAAATGCACAGGCTACGGGCATATTGCAAAAGTCCGTGACTCGTCTGAAAGGTGTAGCCACTGTGCGAAGAAACATAAATACAAAGATTGCCCGAATAAGAAAGACGAGCCTAAATGTACAAACTGCAGTAAAGCAAACAAAAAAGAACAGGATGGATGCAAACAACAGACGAACCATAACGCCTTTTCAACAACCTGTCCCATACTTAAAAGTTATAAAAGACTCCTAGTGAAGCAAACACACTATGAATAATGTCTCTCTCGTCCCATAACATATCTTTCTGCTATTTCATGTCCAATGGCTAACAACACCCTCAAACTATTACAAATTAACACCCAGAAAAGTCAAGCGGCTTGTTCCTTACTAATCCAGTCTGCCAACACCATGGACATCAACGTCATCCTGATTCAAGAGCCTTACACAGTCAACAAAAGAAATAGTGCGCTTTGGCTCCTGGAAGATATTAAGCTCGAATAATGGAACAGACAGAACTAAATGTGGAGTCATCATCCGGAATCCGAACATAAACGCCGTGTTAATACCTGACCTGTCAAGTAACCGTATTACAACGATAGCCATCCACCAAGGCCCAGTCGACTACTTGTTAAGTATTTATTTCTCCCCATTTGATGATGACAATGAATGTATCAATGAGCTCAGCGAAGTAACCCGTAAGCTAGCGGGAAAGAGGTTTATAATAGCAGGAAACGGTAACACAAAATCCTCCTTATGGTATCATGAGGAGGAAGATGCGCGGGGCAGAATGATACAAGACCTTTTAAATGAAATAGACGGCATATCCCTAAATACATCAGATCTACCGACTTTTCAAACAAACAGAGCAAAAGGATGGACAGATGTCTGTCTGGCCCCCACTAACATGGGCAACAACATTATTAGCTGCAGTACATTGCTGAAAGACTCCGCTAGTGATCACCGGTACATACTCACTGAAATTCAGGACTCTCAACAAAGCCAAGGGGAAGAAGATATTTACTTTAGAAAGCGCACAAACTGGACTCTTTTTTAACAACCTTTTTACTCAATACTGGGAAAACTACACTTTTAAGGACCTAAACAATATTGCTGAAATTAACACCTACCTCAACTATATCACTTCTGCCCTCCAGTTCCCCTCGATGTGGGTTCCTGTCCGTGGTGAGGGGACCTCCCAGAGATGGTTTAGTAACTCTTCTTTACCATCCCTGGGATCTGAACGCCCACCCACGTGTTTGCCGTGCGTGGTGGCCCGTATGCCGGAAAGGGGGATCCTGGTAGTTGAGGGGCAACATAACGTCCCCAACACACTGCTTTGGCCCCTGCTTCGGATAAACGGGAGGCTCAAATCAGGCTCCGTTTGAGTCAATCGGCTGGTCGTTGAGTCATTCTGGACCTCGGCTTGGAGTCAACCGATCGATGCAGACCGGGCAGACACGTCAGACAAGATGTGCTCTTCTTGACTGCATTGTGAGGGTATAGCTCCTGGGAAACCCTGGTGTGACGGTCTATGGGAGTCTCCCATGTGACGGCATCCCCTTGTTGGACCCCATGGTGGGTGGGGTCACCGGGAGCTGAATATTACTTTTTCAATATGGATTCACTACAATCTAAAACATTAGGTACCAAAGCATCACCACCAAGTGACTTTACTTCCGTTAACCAACCAGCCTACCTTATTGTTCATGCTACGGGAGAAACATCTCTGTCTAAACGTTCCCCCTTTTTGATTCAAAAATTATTTGAATCAACCATTGGGCATCTTAAAAAAATCCAAAAATTGAGGTCAGGAGATTTACTCGTTGAGGCAGCCTCTCCTCAACAATCAGCAAAGCTTTTAAAGACTAAATCTCTAGGAGACATAAATGTCACAATCACACCACACACAAGTTTGAACTCGTCACGTGGTGTGATATCTGAGGTCGATCTGATGTCTGAAGATGAAGCAGACATCCAGATCGGTCTTGCAGATCAAGGTGTCACTGCCGTTCGACGCATCTCCATTCGTCGTGATGGCAAGCTGATACCGACTAAACATTTGATTCTCACTTTCGGAAAGCCAACATTGCCATCATTCGTTACTGCGGGATATCTTCGATGCCCAGTTCGACCATACGTTCCAAATCCGCTGCGTTGTTTCAAATGCCAGCGATTTGGACATTCCCAGACCTCCTGCCGAGGCAAAAGCTTATGTGCACAGTGTGGAACTGAAGGCCACAACAGTACTGAATGTAAAAGTACTCCACACTGTGTGAACTGTAAAGATGCCCATCCAGCCTATTCTCGGAAATGCCCTGCATGGCAAAGAGAAAAAGAAATTCAACGCCTAAAAACAGTTAACAACATACCTTACCCAGAGGCTCGGCGCATGGTCACTCAAAGTGCATCATTACAACAAAAGACATTTGCTTCTGTTTTGAAGTCCACAAAGACATGTGCGGTTCAGACAGAAATTTCCGTTTCACCAAATGAATCTTTTACTCGCCATGCTAGATGCTTGTTAACTCAATCTACAGATACAGAAGTAAAAGAGAATATAAAGAAAAAAACACCCCTACCTAAAGCAGGGATAGTAACCAGAAATGTGGGTTCTAAAAAAGCTAATAAGAACCCACTGAACAAACAAAAATTAAAATCAGCCCTCTCTAAATCTAAAAGATCAGAGACTCAGTCTATGAGTGAGTTCTCTGACTTCTCAGATGAGGAGACTAATAAGGTGGTTACACCACCAAACTCGCCTCCAAAAGGCAAATCGGCTGTAAAACTAAAGAGGGATACTTTTACAAAGAATGCTGCCTCAACCACATAATGGATTATAAAATAATCCAATGGAACTGTCGTGGTTTCCGCAACAACTTTTCTGACGTTAAACATTTGACATCATCTACCACATCTCTCTGCGTGGCACTCCAGGAAACACATCTAAAACCTGGAGAAAAAATTACTTTAAAAGGATTTAATCTTTACCGTAAGGATGATGATAGCCACACTCGCGCCAGTGGAGGTGTGGCTGTACTGGTTTCAAATTGCATCCCTTCCTTACCGGTACAAATAAGAACAGAGCTGCAAGCTGTGGCAGTCAGAATTTCAATTGGAGTAACTGTCACAGTTTGTTCCATATACTTGCCACCAGATGTCAGAGTCAATGAGGATGAATTGGATGACTTGGTTGAACAACTGCCGACTCCGTTTATACTACTTGGTGATTTCAATGGCCACAATCCAATGTGGGGCAGTCACGACATCAATTGTCGAGGCAGAGCCATTGAAAGATTCATAGGTAATCACCAACTGTATTTATTTAATACTGGAGAAGTGACATACTTCCACGCCCCAACAAGAACATTCACTGCCATTGATTTGACATTAGCTAGTCCAAATCTGTTTTCAGCGTTTACATGGGAGGTTGGATCTAATCCACTTTCCAGTGACCACTTCCCAATATTTTTAAAATATAGAGGCAGAGGAAGCTGTGAAACAGCCCGTCCACCACGCTGGAAATTTGAAACGGCAGATTGGCCTGCATTTTCCTCTTTGGCTAACATCACTGAGGAAATGGTCAATACTGCCGATATCAATGATGCAGTAGAAGTTGTCACTTCCAGTATTATTCAGGCAGCCGAAAAAACAATGGGGAAAACGTCAACCAGATATCCAAAACATCCGAAACCATGGTGGGATCAGAATTGTGAGGCAGCATTTAAAAAACAAAAGAAAGCATGGGGGATTTTCAGAAGATACCCCACTGCTGAGAATTTGATAGCTTTTAAAAAAGCAAAGGCAAATGCCAGAAAAATAAGGAGGCAAAGCCAAAGGGATTCCTGGAGGAAGTATGTTTCTAGCATAACATCTTCCACCAGCTCAAAAGCAGTCTGGGATAAAATCCATAAAATTAATGGGAAATATGCTTCTCACTCTCTGTCCATGCTGGAAAATAATGGCACAATAATCAGTGACATAAAAGGTATTGCTGATTTGTTGGGTGAAACATTTTCGTCTTCATCCAGCAATATTATGTATACAACAAATTTCCAGGCTTATAAAGTCCAAAGTGAAAAACAATATCTAAACTTTCACTCTCCATCTAATGAGGAATATAATGTGCCATTCAGCAGAATAGAACTATGTACAGCAATCTCTCGCTCGGGGAATACTGCTGTAGGGCCGGATAAAATTCATTACAGCATGATTAAAAATCTGTCAGACAATTCCCTTAGTAACCTTCTGAATCTGTTCAACAGAATATGGACAGAACATACTTTTCCTGACTCTTGGAGGCTATCTATCATAATTCCCATTCCCAAGCCAGGTAAAGACTGCAAGAATCCCTCTAATTATAGACCAATTTCTCTGACTAGTTGTCTCTGCAAACTTTTCGAGAGAATGGTAAACAGACGCCTGATGTTCCTCCTAGAGGAAAAGAACTACTTTTCACCACATCAGAGTGGATTTCGTAGGAACAGAAGTACCACAGACAATCTAGTAAACCTTGAAACATCTATACGCGAAGCGTTTGTAAGACGACAGCACTTAGTGTCTGTGTTTTTTGATATAGAGAAGGCCTATGATCGCTGCTGGCGATACGGGATACTCCGTGATCTGCACAAATTTGGATTGCGGGGTAATTTGCCAATTTTTATAAAAAACTTCCTACAGAATCGAAGATTCCAAGTCAGGATGGGCAACACTTTGTCTAGGCCTTTCACACAAGAAGAGGGTGTCCCTCAAGGTTCTATTTTGAGTGTAACTCTGTTCCTAATAAAAATTAACAGTATAACTAACTGTCTCCCTCCCAGTGTGAAACACTCTCTGTATGTGGATGACTTTCAGATTTCCTGTCAGTCTAGTAACATGGGTTTTATTGAGAGACAACTGCAAACCTCCTTAAATCGAATAGACAATTGGTCCAAGACCAACGGTTTCAGTTTTAACGTAGAGAAGACCTCGTGCATCCACTTTTGCCGAAGGCGTGGTTTGCACCTGGACCCTGAAATTCACCTAAATGGGGTTAAAATCCCAATGGTCAACGAAGCAAAATTTTTGGGTGTCGTGTTTGACCATAAATTGACGTTCTTACCACACTTGCGCAATTTGAAGAGTAGATGTTTAAAAGCTTTAAACCTGTTAAAGGTATTGTGCTGCTCATCCTGGGGAGCAGACAAATGTTCTATGCTCAGGATTTATAGGGCCCTTGTTCGCTCTAAGCTGGACTATGGATGCATTGTGTATGGCTCTACACGAGAATCTACTCTTCGGATGCTGGATCCAATCCACCATCAAGCATTGCGTTTGTGCACTGGTGCATTTCGAACTTCTCCTGTACAAAGTTTGTATGTGGATGCTCATGAGCCTCCACTATCTCTTAGGAGAGAACAGTTGTCTCTTTTTTATTACATTAAACAGAGATCTCAAAATAAACTTTTAGCTGATTGTTCAGATAGTCAGCTGAGGAGATTATTTGCAGCTCGCCCAAGTAGTGTCCCTACATTTGACATAAGAATGGAGAATGTAAGCAGCACGATTGACCTGGACACAAGCAACATTTCGCAGGTCGAGGTCGATAATATATCACCTTGGTCAATTCCTGTGATAAACGTTGATTTAAGCTTAAAGCAGTTTCTAAAAGAAACCACCCCAGACTACGTTTATAGACAGCACTTCGCAGAAATTCAACATCGTGACAGGAATTTAATTCCTATATACACCGATGGATCTAAATCGGATGACTATGTTGGCTTAGCCTTTGTTTGCCAGGATGAAATTGTGGCAGAACAAATAGCACCGAATTCTTCCATTTTTACTGCGGAGTTGCAGGCTATTTATTTAGCCCTAAAGTATATAAATAGGAAAGGTCATCGTTGCTGCGTGATTTACACTGACTCAGTTAGTGCACTTCAGGCTTTGATCTCGTATGAACCTAGTTTTCACTCCATAGTGATTAAAATTCGTAAGCTGATTTGCCATCTTTTTGCGAGGAATTTCTCTATAAAATTTTGTTGGGTCCCAGGCCATGTAGGTATAAGAGGGAATGAAGAAGCTGATGCAGCTGCAAAGTCAGCAAGTCCTTCTCAGCATACAATGCATATTGAAGGAGGTGACTTGAAGCTAGTTGTTAAAAAACGACTAGAGGAGAGATGGCAAAATGTGTGGAATGAACAAGTCCACAATAAACTACACGAGATCAAACCTGTGATAGAAAATTGGACACAGAAGAAACCTTATGACAGGAGATCTGAGGTCATTCTTACTCGTTTGAGAATTGGACATACTCGACTGACTCATCAATACCTTTTGAAGGGTGATGACCAGCCTGTATGTCAGTATTGCAACTGTGCTGTAAGTGTTAAGCACATACTGAGCAATTGCATCGCCTCTGAACGGATTCGTAGGCAGCATTTTGGAAATGCAAGTTTTAACGAGATTTTGGGCCAGAGGCCAAATGTTGATAAATTATTGAACTTTCTAAAAGTTACAAATATTTATAAAGAAATCTAATTATTTATTTATTTATATCCATATACATGTTGTTGTTATACACAGTTTAACTGTTGTATATTTTTGTTATTGGTTTTTTGTTTTTTGTTTTGTTCATTTTTATTGTTATTTATGTACATATATATACCGTATGTTGTGGCGCAGCTTGGCCTATGTGGCCCTTGTGCCAATAAACTTTAACCAACCAACCAACCAACCTGCCTCCAGTTAGCCCTCAAAGGAGCATCAACCCAAAAACCTCACGCAAACTCCACCCACTGGTGGACTGACAATATAGAGACGGAAAAGAAGAAAATCTGAACGCTTAGAAGACAATGGTTGAGAGAAACAGATCCCAATCATCGTTTAGATAAAGGAGAGAGGTATGCTCAGGCGCTCAAATCTTACAAAAAACTTATCAATAAAACTCACACAGAAGCCTGGAGAAAGTATTGTGGAAGGCCAAGCACAGATCCCTGGGGCGAACCTTATAGAATAGCCTTCAGGAAAAATAAGAGGGCTACTCTGCCAAATATTACTTCAAATCAGGCCATGTCTAACAACTATAACATCAGGGACAACATAGAAAACCTCCTCAAGTACCACTTTCCACCGGACAATGAGACTGAAGACACGAGTGTACATAAAAACATCAGAGATAACATTAAAGAAGACTACATCAAACAAGATGATAACTGGTTTACATTTCCTGAAATCAGGAAAGCAATAAGGACGCTGGCTAATCGTAAAGCCCCGGGGTATGACGGTATCACTGCCGAGATGATTAAATCAGCCTATAATGAAATCCCCATAGCCTTCGTAATCCTCTTCAATGGCTGCTTGAGGACGGGCTACTTCCCGAACCAGTGGAAGTTAGCAAGTATTAAATTCATAAACAAGATCGAAAATCCTAGAAAGGAACAAGACTACTGGCCAATTAGTCTCTTCCCGTCCTGGTGTAAAGTCCTGTTAGACTTTTCACTTCGTGGGTAAATAATACCTTTGTTAATCTTATTAGCTTCTCCTACTATTTTTTTCTGGATACGTTACTTTACTATCATATATAATAACGGAAGTTCGACAATTACAGCCATTAAAAAAGTTACCGAATTTATAAATGACGCTTGGAATCAGGACAAACACGCCCTATTACTAAGCATTGACTTTAGAAAGGCCTTCGACTACTTATGGTGGCCCTCGGTCAAACAAAAATTGAGAAACACTAAGTGCCCAGGTAATATCTACAAATTATTCGACAGCTATCTAAAAGATAGGGAAGCAGGATACTACAACCAAAATATACAAGTCTGTCACAAAGTGAGTAGGGGTTGCCCCCAAGGCAGCCGTAGCGGCCCGGGTATTTGGAACCTCGCTTATGACGACCTCCTGGACACCATCCCCCCATCAGTGAACACCCTAGTCCAGGGGTTCACTATGCTAATGCTCCAACATCAGAACTGTGATAGGCTACAAGCCATGGGGAACGAGATCCTGAAGGAAGTAAGCAACTGGAGTTTGCTTAATAAACTACCAATCAATTACTCAAAATGTATGGCACTGGTTTGTACCCGCAAGAACAAAAGGAAACAACTACAGAGGCCCATGTGCCTGTACATCGACAACAAAAAAATAAAGGTAACTTCACAACTTAATTACCTGGGTGTAACTCTAGACCCCACCTGAGCTTTAAAGTACACATAGACAACATATGCAGCAAAATAAGGCAGAAGGCTAACCAGCTATACCATATAGCAAGAAATACCTGGGGCTTAGGCCCCAAACACTGCCGTCTGATTTACAAGGGGGCAATTGAACCCGCCCTTCTATACGCTGCTCAGATCTGGGGCGAAAAAGCCTATCTTGTACATACAAAGAGGAAGCTCCTCTCAGTGCAGAGAGAATTCGCTATCCGTATTTGTCGAGCCTACAAGACAGCGCCCACGGACGCCCTACTGGTTCTCGCAAACATTCTTCCACTCCACCTAAAGATCAAATCCCTTAACTGGACTTGGAGTATTCTCCATGACCAACCGAATGACAACTTAATGAACGTGAACCAAAACACGGCCCAGCAAGATTTCCACACTAATTGCAAAAACATTAAGGATGAAGCACAACAATATGGGATAGACACTTGCTCCTCCAAGATGGTGTACAACCAACATCCGGCCCATACTGCTTCAATCCCGGTAAATTTTAGTGCTAACATCACCAATCATCATTCTCAGTGGCAAGTATACACAGACGGAGCCAAAAATAATGAGGGCACAGGTGCTGCCTACATCATCATGAACACAACTGATAACAATATTATAAGGGAAGAATATCACAAACTAGCTGCCCACTGCTCAAATAATCAAGCAGAGCTGTGGGCAATTTTACAAGCCCTGATTCACATTACCAAAAATCCTAAGAAGTATCCAGGAAACATAGACTTTTACACTGACAGCCACTACGTTCTTCATACATTAAATGGTACTACCAACCAGACAGAAGCAGGCAGGAAAGCATACCTTCTCGCTAATAATCTACTTAAAAGAAAGAACATTACTGTCAACTGGGTCCAGGGCCACAGTGGGACTACTGGTAATGAACGTGCGGACGCTCTTGCTAGAAAGGTGACCACTCTAAAAGTCACCCCTTCCTTTCATAAGCTACCCATTAGCTATATCAAAAACTATATTAATGAAAAGATCATGACAGAATGGCAAAATGAATGGACCAACTCAACTACCGGTCGGACAACTTACAAATTTCTACCATCTATTAGAAAACGGCAACAGCTGCATCATTTGGCTCCCTCATACGGGCTCACTCAATGTGTCACCGGGCACGGGAATTTCCCGGCCTATCTCTTAAGGTTTGGAAAAACTGACAAAGATACTTGTGACTGTGATGATACTACTGTAGGGGATACCCTCCATTATCTACTGGACTGCCCCCATTACGACTCGGAACGACAAGAAATGATAGGCTACTGCCTTAACAATGGCCAAAATTGGCCCCCTCAACTAGACTTTTTGTGTACCAACAACAAGGCATTTAGACTCCTGAATGACTACATCAAAAGCTGTACAATCTATCAAACCAGCAGGTAACTACTTTTCATCTCAACCCACCACAGTAGCTTATATGTTACTTGCCAGTCTGGGCTGGCAATCAAGTTTGTCTACAAAGAATTCTTCATGTAAATATTGTATATAACCTATATTATCTGTATATTTTTTGTTTCCCTTTGGTGTTATTAACCATAGGGATTCTTCTGCCTGAATGGCATTCTATGTATATATTTTGTTGTTTTCTTATTATATGCAAGGCAAGTGGCGAAGAGGTCCCACACTTCTACTTTCCTAACTTTTCCACTCTAACCCCTCCCTTCCTTCCCTTCCCTTCCCTCCCCCTTTTCTTCTACAGGCTAAGTTGTTAAAACAGCCTCTATCTTTATCCTAAAGTAAAGTCTAGTAATATGAGTTTTATTGAGAGACAACTGCAAACATATTTAAAACTAAAACCACTGTCTTGGACCAATTTCTATGCGATTTAATGTACAGAAGATTTCCTGCATCCACTTTTGCCGAAGGCGTGGTTTGCACCTGGATCCTGAAATCTATATAAATGGAGTCAAAATCACAATGGTCAACAAGGCGAAATTTCTGGGTGGTTTGTTTGACCATAAATTGACGTTCTTGCTTCACTTGCGCAATTTGAAGAGTAGATGTTTAAAATCTCTGAACTTTTTAAAGGTTCTCTGCTGCTCATCCTGGGGAGCAGACAAATGTTCTATGCTCAAAATATATAGGGCCCTTGTTCGCTCTAAGCTGGACTATGGATATGTTGTGTATGGCTCTGCACGAGAATTTACTCTTCGGATGCTGGATCCAATCCACTACCAAGCATTGTGTTTGTGCGCTGGTGCTTTTCGAACTTCTCCTGTTCAAAGTTTGTACGTGGATGCTTATGAGCCTCCACTATCTCTTAGGAGAGAACAGTTGTCTCTTTTTTATTATATTAAACAGAGATCTCAGAATAAACTGTTAGCTGATTGTTCAGATACTCAGCTGAAAAGACTATTTGCAGCTTGTTCAAGTAGTGTCCCTACATTCGACATAAGAATGGAGAATGTAAGCAGCACGATCGACCTGGACACAAGCAATATTTCACAGGCCGAGGTTGATAATATATCACCTTGGTCAATTCCTGTGATAAATGTTGACATCAGCTTAAAGCAGTTTCCTAAGGAATTCACCCCGGATTACATCTATAGACAGCACTTTGCAGAAATTCAACACCACGACAGGAATTTAATTTCTATTTATACTGATGGATCGAAATCGGTTGATTATGTTGGCTCAGCATTCGTCTGCCAGGATGAGATCGTGGCAGAACAAATTGCACCGAATTTTTCCATCTTTACTGCAGAGTTGCAGGCTATTTACCTAGCCTTAAAATATGTAATTAGGAAAGGTCATTGTCGCTGTGTTATTTACGCTGACTCAGTTAGTGACACTTCAGGCTTTGATCTCACTTGAACCTAGTTTTCACTCCATAGTGATTAAAATTCACAAACTGTTTTGCCATCTTTTTGCGAGTAATATTTTTGTAAAATTTTGTTGGGTCCCAGGCCATGTAGGTATAAGAGGGAATGAAGAAGCTGACACAGCTGCAAAGTCAGCAAGTCCCTCCTCAGCATACAATGTTTATTGAAGGAGGTGACTTGAAGCTGGTCGTTAAAAAACGACTAGCAGAGAGATGGCAAAATGTGTGGAACGAACAAGTCCACAATAAACTACATGAGATCAAAGGTTATGATAGAAAATTGGACACAGAAAAAACCATATGACAGGAGATCTGAAGTCATTCTTACTCGGCTGACTCATCAATACCTTTTGAAGGGTGATGACCAGTCAGTATGCCAGTATTGCATTTGTACTTTAAGTGTTAAACACATACTTTGCAACTGTGTTGCTTTTGACCAGAGTCGTAGACAGCATTTTGGAAATGCAAGTTTGAGAGAGATTTTGGGCCAGAGGCCAAATCTTGATAAGACACTGAACTTTTTGAAAGTTATAAATATTAACAGGGAGATATAAATTAACTAATTTATTTATTATATACGTATGTTTGTTTTGTTTTGTTTATTTGCACTTGTTTATGTTTTTGTGTTATATTAATTTTTTTTTATTTATATATATATATATATTTAGCTTTGTTTCATTTTACTGTTTGGCATGGGGCAGCATAGCCTATATGGCTCTTGTGCCAAAAAACTCGAACCAACCAACCAACCATTACTCGAAGTTTTCAGATGGAAGGTCAATGACTGTTGTCATGAAAACTAAAAAGATGGAAGTAGAATACGTTCTAAGAATTTCCATAATTTAAAATTTAATGAACAGAAATTGATGAAAATTTGCGATAATGTTACTTAAATGGTGTAGATAGTGACACCAAAAAATTTTTTGAAAATAATTAACCGGAAGCGAGAAAACTGCATTTGATTACCGACCGGAAATGACACCAAAAACAGCGATAAATCACTGAAAAATGCACCAAAATTTAACCAATTTTGAGGGCAGTACTTGTTATTACTGTACGCAAAAGGTGTCTTCACGAAAATTGATTTACCGGCAGCGGGAATTACGGATAAGCGAATATAGCGAATTTTAGCTTTTAATTCAAAAATTTTTGGAAAAAGTGGTCCTACTTGACATAATTTTGTTTCCATGATGTTCTGAAAAAGAAATTTACATAAATTTAACGTATTCACGACGATATTATGCACAAAACGACCAAAAATATGAAGAGCACAATGACAGCAAACCTATCAGTCTCACATTCTAACGTCTCTCCTTTTTTTTCTTATTTAAATATTAAAATTTATAATTGAATAAAAACCATTTAAATAATTCAAATTTTAAAGATAATTAACAATAGATTTAAAGTTGATTAAATTTGGCACCTTTCGAAATATCGTTGATACTTTCATTATTAGATAATTATAAAACTATACTTGCTTACTGAAGAGACAATATCATAAAATAAAATAAACAACCATTCAAACTTCAGCAAAAATTCTTTAATCTTAAGAACGTTTTTAAATGCATTAAGCGTCCATCTTCAGTTACTTCTTTAAATCAAATATGAAATTCAAACAAATATTACGTAAATTAACGGTACGATTACAATAAATAAATAAAATAAAATAAACAGGATTATCGTAATTTACAAAATTATGCCAATATTTCATAAACAAATAAAAATAAAACAAAATAAAAAACCAACATGAGGTTCAAATCAATCATGGATTATTGCAGTATTTTACAATTACTCTCATCTGTCACTAAAGACTTCTAATTGTAAAATACTGCGATTATCCGTGATTGATTTAAACCTCATGTTGGTTCTTTGTTTTTTTATTTTACTTTTATTTGTTTATGAAATATTGGCATGATTCTATGAATTACGATAATCCTGTTTATTTTATTTTATTTATTGTAATTGTATCGTTAATTTACGTAATATTTGTTCGAATTTCATATTTGATTTAAAGAAGTAACTGAAGATGGACGCTTAATGAGTTCTTCTTAATGCGAAAACGTTCTTAAGATTAAAGAATTTTTGTTGAAGTTTGAATGGTTATTTATTTTATTTTATTAGTATAATTTTGTATTAATAGCTAATGCAATAGTATAATTTATATGTACTGTACATGTTTGAAATAATACATTTATGCATTTTTTTTCTTTTGTTACGTTGTTGATATTTTTCCTCCTTTTGTTTCTCTTCTTTCTTTTCCTGTTTAGACAAAACAAATCCCGATTAAGTTTCTTTAACTTTCTTCTTGTTGTATTTTTCAATTCTCTTTCACAATTCTTCGATGTTTCCATAACTGATTTCAACAAATGAATTTGAACGTTTCCACCATTTCTTCCGTCGCTTATACTTCTATAATAACTCTTAACTTTTTTCAAGAGGCACTGAAATGATTTACACTGACTCAGTTAGTGCACTTCAGGCTTTGATTTCATCTGAACCTAGTTCTCACTCTATATTGATTTAAACCCATAATCTGATTTGCCATTTTCTTGTGAGGAATTAATCTACAAAATTTTGTTGGGTTCCAGGCCATGTAGGTATAAGAGGAAACAAAGAAGCTGACAGATGCAAAGTCAGCAAATCCTTCTCATCATACAACGTTTATTGACGGAGGAGACTTGGAGCTAGTTGTTAAAAAACAATAGAGCAGAGATGGCAAAATGTGTGGGATGCAGAAGTCCACAATAAACTACATGAGATCAAACCTATGATAGAAAATTGGACACAGAAGAAACCCTATGACAGGAGATCCGAGGTCATTCTTACTCGTTTGAGAATTGGACACACTCGACTGACTCATCAATACCTTTTGAAGGGTGATGACCAGCCTGTGTGTCAGTATTGCAATTGTACTGTTAGTGTTAAGCACATACTGAGCAATTGCACTGCCTCTGAAAGGATTCATAGGCAGCATTTTGGAAATGCGAGTTTTAAAGTGATTTTGGACCAGAGGCCAAATGTTGATAAATTGCTGAACTGGCATTCCAGAAGTGTTTCTCGTCTAGAGAAGATCCTTGTGAATTTTCCTGCCAGCAGTCTTGGAAGTGTCTCTCGTCTAGAGAAGATCCTTGTGAATTTTTCTGCCAGCAGTCTTGGGTAAGTTCTGTTCTGTGTAGTTTTACCAGTGTCGGCAGGGGCCATTATTAGAAATAGCAGTACACCCGTAGTAATATTTAATGATTCAAAATTATTATTATTTTTTGAATATTGAGTCATTCTAGCACTCCGTCCTCTCGTCCATTGACTCTCGCGTCGATCATTCAGTTGTTCGAAGAGAAAATGGACGACGCTAAAGCCGCGGTAGATAAATCTAAAAACTTCAGCAGGGAGCTGAAAGATAAGGTGTGGTACAATCTAGGGAAAGCCACTTTCCTCTTCAATCATTTAAAGGATTCATTTATAACTATAGCAGAAGAAAACAAAAATCTCAAAGAGAAACTAAAAACAAATCTGGGACTTTGGCTTCCGCGAGCCAGCCAACCCCACAACAAGCCACCTATGCGCATGTTGTTAAGCATCCTCCTCCACCCTCTAATGATAGGGTTATTCTAATATATCCAAATGAAGAAGAGAAGGTTAAGGAAGTAATGGACAAAGTAGCAGATGACATTGACTCCTGCTCTATTGGAGTTGAAATAGAAAATATTCGTAGAATCAGAAAGGGATATGCAGTGAGTTGTAACGACTCGGACGGTGCCAATAAACTAACTGAAGTTTTAAGAAAAAGGGACGATATCAAGGTCAGATCTCCAACTTTAAGAGACCCTAGAGTTATCATCCCCAACTTACATTGGGATCTGTCCGAGCAGGACCTGAAGGCACGCATCCTCAGACAAAGCACCAACCTATCAAATAATGAAGATATCAAACATATCTTTTTCATGCGCAAAGAGGAAAGAAAGGTGAGATCTTGGGTGATCACAGTCAGCCCAAAGCTCAGAAGGAAGCTAAAAGATCAAGGAGATAAAAATCTATGAAGGATGGATGACAAAAAAATTATTCGATTTTCATTACTACAAGAGGTGTACGAACTGTTGGTCGTACACACATACCAGAGCTCACTGCAAAGAGCAACGGATCTGTTCCGACTGTGCGTCGGATGCTCATCCTTCTAAAGATTGTCAAGAAATAGATGATGATCATACATGCATCAACTGTCTAAGATACAACAAAACATGCAAGTCACCGAAGGATCGTGTTGACCCCAGTCATAGCGCCAGGAGCAGGAATTGCCCTGTACTTAAATATCATATAAAACTTAGTTATGCTTCTACGAAGCAATATTAAGCAAATCTGTAGCTTCGTGATTAACATTTATAATGGCTTTAAAAGTAATTCAAATTAATTGGCTGCGTTTCTTTATGCAGCGCTGCAATGTAGCGAACCGTTTCTAAACGTTTGCTGCAAGAGGTCGCTGCAGCGAAGATAAAGCATGTTTTACGTTCGCTACACGTGTAAATCAAAATGGACGCTCGCATGTATAATGTTGTATTAACCAGCGAAAATAAAAATGTCGAGGTAACTGTCGACAAGAACATTATGGAAAGATTAACAACAGGTAAATTTACAGATTAAATGTACTTTCGAATTATTAAAGTATAGCCGTTATCGATTGTTTTTATATAATTCACTTAAATATAATTTAATAATTAATATATTTCATATAACACTTCAATGTACAGATTGAATAGACCATAATAATTGAAAAATTTTCAATTATTATTGTATATGAGTTCTTGTATTGTGATTAGAATTTATATATTTTCCAGACAATGCCTTTAAAGAACAGTATTTTAAATTAATGTTTTCCAGCCATGAGAACACAGAAAATAAAGGTTAGATATTTTTTAAATTATATAATCTATTAAATTATCTATTTTGTAAAATGTAAATGAAATGTAAATGTAAATTACATTTAAGTAGTTGTATGTATGCCTGATATTCTGAGATATGTTTAAATAAAACTTATAATGTGGATAAATGAAAAAAGTAATCTTATTATTTAAAATTGCAGTTACCTCAGATTTAAATCCTAAAAATACTAGTACGGGCTCAGTTCCATCAATTAACGAAGATAACAAATCAGATTCTGTAAGTATTTAATTGTATTAGGTTTATTTAAAATATATATTCTTTATATTTTTGTTATTGAGTAACATGTCTAAGTAGCCTTTTTACTTAGTAACAGTAATGTTTAAGTGTAAATTTTATAAAACTATTTTAAATATGCTGATGAAATTTCATTTTTCATAGGAAACTGTTTGGACATCATTTGCTGTGAAAAAGCTTATTGAAATTCGCCAAGAAATGGACTCCTTATTTGAAAAACCGAATTGCAAAAAAGTGAAACTATGGGGAGATGTCTGTTTAAAAATGAAAAAAGAAGGCATCAACATAGGAGCAGTGGAGTGTGATCGGAAGTGGCGAAATTTAATTCTAACTTATAGGAGGAGGAAAGATCAGATGAGAAAATCTGGAAGTGGTCGACTTCCTTTTTGGGAATTTCATGAAGATTTCGACCACTTCTTTGGTTTAAAAGCTAATGTTAGTCCTCCTTCAGAAACACTGTTAGCTTCGACGGTACCTTCGAATTTCAAACTTAATGAAAATTTTGAGAAAAGAGCAGCACCAGCACCGCTACCTCTATCATCACTGCCACCTCCATCATCATCATCACCACCATTACCTCCACCTGCACCCTCACCACCATCTCCATCTCCTCCATCACCACCACGAAAGAGAAAAAAATCATCATCTGAACCTCCAGAGTGGTTTTTATGCTATATTAAAAAACAGGAAGAATCAGAGGAAAAAAGGTGGAAGAAACTAGAGGAAATTGAGCATGAAAAATTAAAAATTTTACAAGACATATTAAATATAGTTAAAAAATAAATAATTTTACTATTTTAATTACTTTTCATTTATGATTTTTAAATACACAACATTTTATTTTAATTTATATTATTTAAGTCATTTATTTTTATTTTAAAAACAGGAACCTTGATAATTTATTTGAATTTTCAGTTATCTCATGATAAAAAACATTTATTTTGTTTTTAATAAGTGCAGCAAACATCAGATAATTAATCTAATAAATAGTAAATACATCTACTGACAGTTGAACGTATTTATGTGGTGAACATAGGAAAATATTTCTGACACTTAGAATATTTCAAATATTTTTCTCTCTTACATGAGACACCTTCCTTGTCTTAAAGTGCATTCTTTTCAATTTTGAAATAATTTAAATATACTTACTTTACAGACTTTCTTATAAAATTTTAAATTTGATTAAATTTTCAAATTTCATACATATAGGGTTCCTACTCAAATGTTTGTTTTAAATTCCATGACATCCCGGCCAACATTGTAAATTCCGACCCTCACAGTACAGTATATGACTTACTATGCAAATATGCTATTGCTTTTTCAAGTTCTTGATTAGTTATTTTTTCTAATTAACAATTACATAATTTTCATAATTGTTGAATAATTGAAATTAAAATATTTAAACTATTTTTAATTTAGTAATTCTGTTTTTATCCACAACCATAAATCTATGTGGCTTTGAAAAAAATAAAAAGCCATTATTATTAACAAATCCTGTATAATCCATGTACAAAAGTAAATATTTATTAAATTTCCTGAACTTTATAAAAAAAAATATGAATGAACTGGAAAAAGTCAGTGTTATACAATCAAAATTATTAACATAAATAATTTTAATTTATGTTGGTATTTTTTAACTTTTTTGTACCTTATAATCATTTTTTTTAATCAGTTCATTAAAATCTGCCCTCAAACTGAGTGTAAATGGTAATTGAGAGATTCATAGTTTAAATATTTCAATATTTTTTGGTATTCATTACTTGGAAGTTCATCCTTAACTGAAATTTTTAAACCTTAAAAAATTTATGACAGTTACCTCAGAATGAATTTTTATATTTTTGGATGCCAAAATGTCTTAATTACTGTCTGTGCTAAAAATAAAAATAATTGTAGCACTGAATTAAATTTTATTTCTATTAATCAACATATTGCATCAAGTTTATAATTCTATATGCTATCCTATGATGATAAAAACATGTACTTAAAGCATTCTTTTAATTTTAATCTAAAATATTTGTTAACTTATCAGTTTAGCATTGTTTGGCAAATTGTATGATAGGTTTAATTGCCTATATGTATAATTTAATTTGAATTTTCCAAACTATGATGATAATTAATAACAAAAAAATCAACAAGGTAGCAAATTTCTTGACTGAGGATTTTTGTAAAATTTCCTACTTTCCATGACTTTTTCCAAACATTAATGAAAATCCCTCATTTTCCAGGTGCATCAGAAAGAACCCTGTACATAACAATATTACAAATGTAATGTGTTAAAATAAAATGTACTCATAAAAAAAAATACAAGATTGTATAATTAATTTAAATCTAAATTTTATTTTATATGTACAGTTTCATACAATAAAAGCACTTAAAATATATTTTACTTCTCCATCAAGAAATCTGCAATTCTATTTCGTTTTTCTACAGCAGATGCACGATTGTGTGTTCTTTCAGGAAAATCATCACAATCATCATCATCATCACCATCATGGTTATCAAGTAAGATGTCTTCTGGAATATCCTTTTCTCCTTTCTTAATGCATAAATTATGTAAAATGCATGCTGTCATAACCACTTTAGACATGGCTGCGATATTCTCCATATCTAAATATTTGAGTCTGCGGAAACGTCCTTTCAAAAGTCCTATAGTCTGTTCCACAACTACTCTGACTGAACTGTGTCTTTTATTATAAGTTTTCTCTTTTATAGTGAGAGTACCATAATCCTTAAATGGTACCAATAAAAAAGTATCTAAAGGATATGCAGAATCACCTAGCAAATAGTAACTGTTTCCTAAATATTTTTTTGGCTCCTGCAATAATAAATTGTATATTGGGCTTTGTTTCCACACCCGAGAGTCATTGGAACTTCCGGGCCATCCAACAAAAGCATCGATAATCTGCATTTCTGCATCACATATTATTTGTAACAAAATGGAATGTCGTCCTTTTCTGTTGTAATAGCTTTGGCTATCTTTTTTAGGTGCCTTTATGAATATGTGTGTTCCATCAACACATCCAACTACACCTGGCAATGGAATCTTTCGTAATTGCTCAAATTTGTGTACGGTGTCGTCCAAATTGTTTGATGGCCACTTAATAAAATTACTCAACATGGAACTCATTTTATTGCAAAAATTCATAAAACTTCTGTATGCATGACCTTTACTCAAACCAAATCTATCGGAAATGCCTCTGAAAGACTCTTGATTAGCAAGTGTCCATATACTTAACAAAACTTCTTTGTCTGTTGAAATAGAAGGTCGACCCATCTTTTTTTCATTTCTTGTTGTATTTATCAACTTTATAACTTCCTATAAAATAAATACATAAACGATAAGTTTTATTTAATGAACAAGAAAGAAATAACAGGCAGAAACATATAATTAATATTATAGTGCATACAGTAGACTAACTTAATTTACGAATGTTAGTACAATGACACTGTTCTTTGTTTAGTTATGCTGACAAGAAAAAATATATTATTAACTAATTTCCGAAACTTAAATGTAATTATAATTCGATTAACTTAACGAATATCAAAATTTGATTCATTTAAAAAACTTAATTTTCAGAAAATCTTACAGAATAACACATGTAAAACTAAATAAGCTATTTTATAAATTATAGCATTTTGTTTCCTATTAGAAAAAGTATTTAAAGTAAAACTTACTTCTGTAGAATTTCTTGAAAGTCGAAAATGACTCTGAAAGTCATCTAAAGAATATGAAAATACTATGTCTTCTACATAATTTTCTATCTTCTGTCTCTTCGTTCTGTTCATTTTTTTCGAAAGAGCAAGGCTCAATTCTTCATACTTTCGTTTTTTGTTTTGTCGTAATTCTTTAGCTAAAACACTTGTTTCGGCCGTAATCGAAATCAGAGAATATATTACGGCGTCCATCTTTAGCTCGAGCGAAAAGCGTTTCTAAACTATACTGCAGCGACGTGTAGCGATAGCTGCTCGTGACGTCATTTTCGCTACACTCTCGCTGCATAAAGAAACTCGAGCCATTAATAGATAGGGGCTTCGCCGCTACCGACCATTTTATTAAATACGCGTTTGATCATCATGTTGACATAGCACTAATTCAAGATCCTTATGCAACCAATAGAATTCTTGGCATTCCCTGGAGTATTGTCTGTTTAAGTTTAGGTACTAAATCAGCAGTTTTAGTGTTTAATAGGCATCTTTCAGCTTCTATTGTTGAGGAACTGTCAAACGACTTCTCCACCTCTGTACTCATTGGTTTTCAAAATTATCAATTCATAATTAATTCCACTTATCTTGCTCCCTCTGGTTGTATCGAGGAACAACTTTTAACTTTAAAACCGCGTTTTTCGGCCATTAAATTTCCTGTTCTAATAGGCATAGATGGTAATGGAAGATCTCCTGTGTGGTTTGACAGACTGCTTAACAAGAGAGGCGAATGCCTTTTAGAATTTATTTATGAATTAGATTTAAGCATAGTAAATAGAGAAGGACCCATCAGAGAGAAAGCTATATCGACCTTACTTTAACTAAAGGGAAAATAGGAAATATGATTTTAAACTGGGAAGTCCAATTAGAAGAAACGCTGTCGAAACATAGATACTTAACTTTTGATATCAAAATTGATTCGCACCCTCTATTACCCAAAAATCATCTTTACAACTCACAGAGGCAACTTTATGCTTGCCCCTCGATGTGGGTTCCTGTCCGTGGTGAGGGGACCTCCCAGAGATGGTTTAGTAACCCTTCTTTACCATCCCTGGGATCTGAACGCCCACCCACGTGTTTGTCGTGCGTGGTGACCCGTATGTCAGAAAGGGAAATCCTGGTAGTTGAGGGGCAACATAACGTCCCCAACACACTGCTTTGGCTCCTGCTTCGGATAAACGGGAGGCTCAAATCAGGCTCTGTTTGAGTCAATCAACTGGTCGTTGAGTCATTCTTGACCATAGTGGAGTACGCCTGCGAGCATCGTCTATCGTGAAATTTTCGCTCCGTTTTTCTCGATCGTTTTTCTCTGGTTTTTCGACGAACACAGAGGGATGTAATATACCATTTTAAAGATCTTGACGAAAGGAACGCGTAAGGGTAATTTTTGTTAAAATCGGCTGCTTTTTAGCCGAGTTACGGGTTTTGGAAATTTTTGTTTTTGTCCGGTTGCATCGGCCCCCCCCTTTGGTGTTATCGGAATTTTATAAACGTGTTTGGAGAGCCATTTATATGTATTTTATGCGATATAAATTTGGTGATTTAAAACTGGATAGTTTATAAGCTATCGGCGCTTGTATTCGTACCGTTAACAAAGGACACTCTCAGCCACGTGCTCTCGGTGGGTCTAGCCGATCGGCGTGGTCTCCAGCCGAACAGCGTAGTGGTTATCGCGGCTAGAAATTTTATTGCTCCGACTTGTTTTCTTAGGAGGCGACCTTCCGTCAGCCCCTTCTCTATCGTGGAATTTATTTATCCGGTTTTTAAGCAAACGGTTACTCGTCCCGGCGGGCCGCTGAACGGCTTAGCCGAACGGCGTTTTACTGTTTTATCGTCATTTACTGTACAAACCTTGTCGGTTTTGTCTCATTTGGATTTGGTTGGAGAGATACTCTCCGCACCTAGTTGTATTTTTAAACTTAATTGACTATCTTGACGATTTCTGCTGTACCGCCGATCGGCTGCTGGGTAGCCGAAGCCGAAGGGCGTTTCTCAACAAGTGGAAGTGTAATCTGTATAGTGCAGCGATTTCTCCTCAACATGGCTCAACCGGAAAAGGTTATGCTTCAAACAATATCAGCAAGTCTGGACATAATACTACAGGCTCTTCCGGCTAATTCACATAGCTCGGTTCCTGTTAAAAGTAGAAAATTGGTGAGACAGGCAGCGCTGGATATGCATGCGGCTGCCAACTCAATTTATGGTATGGTGTTGGCACTCAGAGAAGGTGAGAAAAAGGATGAAACTGGTTACGCGGCCGTAGTGAAACGTGGAGGGATAAGTGGAAGTCAAACTACACGCATGATCACGGAGATGCTGGCTAATAGCCCGGAAAAGAATGATTCACAGGAAATTATCCTGGAACCAGTAACCAACGAGGAAGGAGAGACAGCCTGCCCGAGGAAGTCATGGAGACAATCCGGGAAAAAATAGACCCATCCAGTCTACACATAGGAATGAAAAATATATCGACATTACCAAAGGGTGGAATAAAATTCAGAATAAAAACAGGAAAAGAGGCAGAAAGCTTTAAAAAAGCAATAAAGGAATTACCAGAAATAAACGAAAAAGTGAGGATCTCGGAACCGAAGAGGCGAAAACCGAGAATAATAATCCTAAATGTACCCAACGAAGAGGAGAAGGGGGAGCTCATAAGAAAAATTCATGAACAAAACAGCGAGTTAAATGAGAAGCTGTCATTGGAGGCGTTCAAGCATGAGACCAAAATTACACATGCTGTTCCATCAAAAAGAAAAGAAGAATGTAGACATGTTGTGATGTCAGTTACCCCTGCCGTACGTAACTTACTGATAGCGGCTAAAAAAGTCTGCTACGAGTGGAACAGCTTAATAGTGGATGATTATATCCCTGTTATTCGCTGTTTCCGCTTCACCGGATACGGGCACATGGCGGCAAATTGCGATCATAAGGAGAGGTGCAGTCACTGCACCAAAAAACATAAGTACAGGGATTGCCCCAATCAGGAGGACAGTCCAAGATGCATTAATTGTGTCAAAGCTAATAAAGATCAACCAAACTCTAGACAGTGCAAAATAGACCACAATGCTTTCTCCCCATCCTGCCCGATACTCAGAAACTATAAAAGATTATTAGTTAGACAAACAACATATGAGTAATAATGGCCTTACTACCTCTCAAGTATTACCGTCCTCAACCTCATAATGGCTAAGTATGAATTCAAAATACTGCAAATAAACGCACAAAAAAGCCAAGCTGCCTCCTCCCTTATAATGAAGACGGCGAATGACCTGGATGTTGACATTATTCTCATCCAGGAACCATATACCGTAAAGAATCGCATAGTCAGATTTGGAACCTGGCAAGTGTCTTATCACTGTGATGACAATGAGAGGCCCAAGTGTGGAATTATTGTAAGAAACAAAAATATTGGTTTAGCCCTCGTCCCCAAATTAAGTTCTAATAGAATAACTACTGCGGCAATACACAACGGCCCAGTGAACTTTATCATCTGTGTTTACTTCTCACCCTTCGATAGGGATGATGAATGCATCAAAGAGATCAGCAGAGTGCTCAGAGAACTTAGAGGAAATACCTACATAGTTGCGGGAGACTGCAACGCCAAATCCCCCCTCTGGTTTCATGAGGAAGAGGATTACAGAGGCAGATTAATACAGGACCTACTGAGTGAAGAAGACGGGATTTCCCTCAATACTTCAGATCTTCCCACCTTTTTTACCTCTAGAGCTAAGGGCTGGACCGATGTTTGTTTGGCCCCCACAAGTGTGGGCAACCTTATAAAAGACTGTAAAACATTACTTCTAGATTCAGCTAGCGATCACCGCTATATTTTAACAACTTTCAAGAATAATCAGATCACCCACAGCAAAATCAACCATTGGGCACCTGAAAAAAACACAGAAATTGAGGTCAGGGGACCTACTTGTAGAAACTGCCTCACCTCAACAATCGGCAAAACTTTTAGCTACAAAGAATTTAGGAGAAATTGAAGTGACAGTCACACCACATGGAAGTTTGAATTCATCACGTGGTGTGATATCTGAGATCGATTCTGATTTCTGAAGATAAATCAGAAATTCAGATCAACCTCTTGGACCAAGGGGTCACTTCTGTTCTACGAATTTCGATCCGCCGAGACGGCAAGTTCATTCCTACAAAACATTTAATTCTGACGTTCGACAAGCCAACATTGCCATCGTTCATTACAGCAAGATACCTACGCTGCCAAGCGCGTCCGTATATTCCAAATCCGCTGCGTTGTTTGAAATGCCAGCAATTTGGACATTCCCAGACCTCCTGCCGAGGCAAAAGCTTATGTGCACAGTGTGGAACTGAAGGTCACAACAGTACTGAATGTAAAAGTACTTCACACTGTGTGAACTGCCAAGATGCCCATCCTGCCTATTCCCGGAAATGCCCTGCATGGCAAAGAGAAAAAGAAATTCAATGCCTAAAAACAGTTAACAACATACCTTACCCAGAGGCTCGGCACATGGTCACTTCAAGTGCACCAGTTATACAGAAAACATTTGCTGCTGTTTTGAAGTCCACAAAGACACGTGCGGTTCAGACAGACATTTCTGTTTCACCAAATGAATCTCTTACTCGCCATGCTAGATGTTTGTTAACTCAATCTACAGATACAGAAGTAAAGGAGAATATAAAGAAAAGAACACCCCTACCTAAAGCACGGGTGGTAACCAGAAATGTGGGTTCAAAAAAAGCTAATAAGAACCCACTCAACAAACAAAAATTAAAATCAGCCCTCTCTAAATCTAAAAGATCAGAGAGACAGTCTGTGAGTGAGTTCTCTGACTTCTCAGATGAGGAGACTAATAAACGTTGATTTAAGCTTAAAGCAGTTTCTAAAAGAAACCACCCCAGACTACGTTTATAGACAGCACTTCGCAGAAATTCAACATCGTGACAGGAATTTAATTCCTATATACACCGATGGATCTAAATCGGATGACTATGTTGGCTTAGCCTTTGTTTGCCAGGATGAAATCGTGGCAGAACAAATAGCACCGAATTCTTCCATTTTTACTGCGGAGTTGCAGGCTATTCATTTAGCCCTAAAGTATATAAATAGGAAAGGTCATCGTTGCTGCGTGATTTACGCTGACTCAGTTAGTGCACTTCAGGCTTTGATCTCGTATGAACCTAGTTTTCACTCCATAGTGATTAAAATTCGTAAGCTGATTTGCCATCTTTTTGCGAGGAATTTCTCTATAAAATTTTGTTGGGTCCCAGGCCATGTAGGTATAAGAGGGAATGAAGAAGCTGACGCAGCTGCAAAGTCAGCAAGTCCTTCTCAGCATACAATGCATATTGAAGGAGGTGACTTGAAGCTAGTTGTTAAAAAACGACTAGAGGAGAGATGGCAAAATGTGTGGAATGCACAAGTCCACAATAAACTACACGAGATCAAACCTGTGATAGAAAATTGGACACAGAAGAAACCTTATGACAGGAGATCTGAAGTCATTCTTACTCGTTTGAGAATTGGACATACTCAACTGACTCATCAATACCTTTTGAAGGGTGATGACCAGCCTGTATGTCAGTATTGCAACTGTAATGTAAGTGTTAAGCACATACTGAGCAATTGCATCGCCTCTGAACGGATTCGTAGGCAGCATTTTGGAAATGCAAGTTTTAACGAGATTTTGGGCCAGAGGCCAAATGTTGATAAATTATTGAACTTTCTAAAAGTTACAAATATTTATAAAGAAATTTAATTATTTATTTATTTATATCCATATACATGTTGTTGTTATACACAGTTTAACTGTTGTATATTTTTGTTATTGGTTTTTTGTTTTGTTCATTTTTATTGTTATTTATGTACATATATATACCATAAGTTGTGGCGCAGCTTGGCCTATGTGGCCCTTGTGCCAAGAAACTTTAACCAACCAACCAACCAACCAACCTCACCTCCAAAAGGCAAATCGGCTGTAAAACTAGAGAGGGATACCTTTACTAAGAATGCTGCCTCAAACACATAATGGATTACAAATCATCCAATGGAACTGTCGTGGTTTCCGCAATAACTTCTCTGACATTAATCATCTGACATCATCTACCCCATCTCTCTGCGTGGCACTCCAGGAAACACATTTAAAACCTGAGAAAAAGTTTCTTTAAAAGGATTCGATCTCTACCGCAAGGATGACAACAGCCACAACCGCGCCAGTGGAGGTGTGGCTATACTGGTTTCAAATCGCATCCCGTCCTTACCGGTACAAATAACAACAGAGCTGCAAGCTGTTGCAGTCGAAATATCTATGGGCGTTACTGTCACAGTTTGTTCCATATACTTGCCACCAGATGTCAGAGTCGATGGTGATGAATTGGATGCCTTGGTTGAACAGCTGCCAACTCCATTTCTTTTACTGGGTGATTTCAATGGCCACAATCCAATGTGGGGCAGTCACGATATCAATCGTCGAGGCAGAGTAATTGAAAGGTTCATAGGTAATCACCAACTATATTTATTTAATACTGGAGAAGTGACATACTTCCACGCCCCAACAAGAACATTCACTGCCATTGATCTATCATTAGCAACCCCGAATCTGTTTTCAGCGTTTACATGGGAGGTTGGATCTAATCTACTCTCTAGTGACCACTTCCCAATATTTCTAAAATATCGAGGCAGAGAAAGCTGTGAAACAGCCCGTCCATCACGCTGGAAATTTGAAACGGCAGATTGGCCTGCATTTTCCTTTTTGGCTAACAGCACTGAAGAAATGGTCAATACTGCTGACATCAATGATGCAGTAGAAGTTGTCACTTCCAGTATTATTCAGGCAGTCAAAAAAACAATGGGGAAAACGTCAACCAGATATCCAAAACATCCGAAACCATGGTGGGATCAGAATTGCGAGGCAGCATTTAAAAAGCAAAAGAAAGCATGGGGGATTTTCAGAAGATACCCCACTGCTAACAATTTGGTTGCTTTTAAAAAAAGCGAAGGCAAAGCCAAAGGGATTCTTGGAGGAAGTATGAATCTAGCATAACATCTTCCACCAGCTCAAAAGCAGTCTGGGATAAAATCCATAAAATTAATGGGAAATATGCTTCTCACTCTCTGTCCATGTTGGAAAATAATGGCACAATAATCAGTGATATACAAGGTATTGCTGATTTGTTGGGTGAGATGTTCTCCTCTTCATCCAGCAATACTATGTATACGAGGGATTTTCAGGTTTATAAAGCCCAAAGTGAAAAAGAGTACTTAAATTTCACTCTTCATCTAATGAAGAATATAATGTGCCATTCACCAGAATCGAATTACAAACAGCAATCTCTCGCTCGGGGAATACTGCTGTAGGCCCGGATAAAATTCACTATAGCATGATTAAAAATCTGTCAAACAATTCCCTCAGTAACCTTCTGAATCTGTTTAACAGAATATGGACAGAACATATTTTCCCTGACTCTTGGAGGCTATCAATCATTATTCCCATTCCCAAGCCAGGAAAAGATTGTAAGAATCCCTCTAATTACAGACCAATCTCTTTGACGAGCTGTGTCTGTAAACTCTTTGAGAGAATGGTAAACAGACGTCTGATGTTCCTCCTAGAGGAAAAGAACTACTTTTCACCACATCAGAGTGGATTTCGTAGGAACAGATGTACTATGGACAATTTAGTAACCCTCGAAACATCTATACGCAAAGCATTTGTCCGACGACAGCACTTAGTGTCTGTGTTCTTTGATATAGAGAAGGCCTACGATCGCTGCTGGCGATATGGGATACTCCGTGATCTGCATGAATTTGGATTGCGGGGTAATCTGCCAATTTTTATAAAAAACTTTCTGCAGAATCGTAGCTTCCAAGTCAGGATGGGCAACACTTTATCTAGGCCTTTCACACAAGAAGAAGATGTTCCTTAAGGTTGTATTTTGAGTGTGACTCTGTTCCTAGTAAAAATTAACAGCATAGCTAAGTGTCTCCCTTCCAGTGTGAAACACTCTCTGTATGTGAATGGCTTTCAGATCTCCTGCCAGTCTAGTAACATGGGTTTCATCGAGAGACAACTGCAAACTTTACTAAACTGCATAGACAATTGGTCCAAGACCAATGGTTTTACTTTTAATGCAGAGAAGACCTCGTGCATCCACTTTTGTCGAAGGCGTGGTTTGCACCTGGACCCTGAAATTAACCTAAATGGGGTTAAAATCCCAATGGTCAATGAAGCAAAATTTTTGGGTGTCGTGTTTGACCATAAATTGACGTTCTTACCACACTTGCGCAATTTGAAGAGTAGATGCTTAAAATCTCTGAACCTTTTAAAGGTATTATGCTGCTCATTCTGGGGAGCAGACAAATGTTCAATGCTCAGAGTATATAGAGCCCTTGTTCGCTCTAAGCTTGATTATGGATGTATTGTGTATGGCTCTGCGCGAGAATCTACTCTTCGGATGCTGGATCCAATCCACCATGAAGCATTGCGTTTGTGCACTGGTGCGTTTCGAACTTATCATGTCCAAAGTTTGTACGTGGATGCTTATGAGCCTCCACTATCTCTCAGAAGAGAGCAGTTGTCTTTGTTCTATTACATTAAAGAGAAATCTCTGGCTAAACCTTCAGTTTATTGTAGAGTATCAGATACGCTGCTGAAAAGATTATTTACAGCTCGCCCAAGTTGTGTTTTTACATTTGACATTAGAATGGAGAATGTAAGCAGCACGATTGATCTGGACAGAAGCAACATCTCACAGGCCGAGGTCGATAATATATCACCTTGGTCATCTCCACTGATAAATGTTGACATTAGCTTAAAGCAGTTTCCTAAGGAATCCACCCCGGACTACATCTATAGGCAGCACTTTGCAGAAATTCAACACCACGACAAGAATTTAATTCCTATTTATACTGATGGATCGAAATCGGTTGACTACGTTGGTTCAGCCTTTGTCTGCCATAATGAGATCGTGGCAAAACAAATTGCATCGAATTCTTCCATCTTTACTGCAGAGTTGCAGGCTGTTTACCTAGCCTTAAAATATGTAATTAAGAAAGGTCATTGTCGCTGTGTTATTTACACTGACTCAGTTAGTGCACTCTAGGCTTTGATCTCGTACGAACCTAGTTCTCACTCTAGTGATTAAAATTCGCAAACTGTTTTGCCATCTTATTGCAAGTAATATTCTTGTAAAATTTCGTTGGGTCCCAGGCCATGTAGGTATAAGAGGGAATGAAGAAGCTGACGCAGCTGCAAAGTCAGCAAGTCTTTCTCAGCCTACAATGTTTATTGAAGGAGGTGACTTGAAGCTGGTCGTTAAAAAACGATTAGCAGAGAGATGGCAAAATGTGTGGAACGAACAAGTCCACAATAAACTTTACGAGATCAAACCCATAATAGAAAATTGGACACACAACAAACAGTATGATAGGAGATCTGAAGTCATTCTTACTCGTCTGAGGATTGGACATACTCGGCTTACTCATCAATACCTTTTGAAGGGTGACGACCAGCCAGTATGCCAGTATTGCATTTGTACTTTAAGTGTTAAACACATACTTTGCAACTGTGCTGCTTTTGAACAGAGTCGCAGACAGCATTTCGGAAATGCAAATTTGAGAGAGATTTTGGGCCAGAGGCCAAATCTTGATAAGATACTGAACTTTTTGAAAGTTATAAATATTAATAAAGAGATTTAACTAATTTATTTATTTATTGTATAGTTATATTTGTTTTGTTTTATTTTTAGTTGTTTATGTTTTCGTGTTATATTAATATTTTATGATATATATATATATATATATTTGGCTTTGTTTGATTTGATCATTTGTCATGGCGCAGCATAGCGTATATGGCTTTTGTGGCAAAAAATTCAAACCAACCAACCAACCAATCTTCTTGACTGCATTGTGAGGGTATAGCTCCTGGGAAACCCTGGTGTGACGAGTCTCCCATGTGACGGTATCCTCACATGGGATGCCGTCACATGGGAGCATCCATGGGAGCATGGGAGCTAGATGAAACGGCACTGTAGTCTTGTTTTCAAGTTTACAAATGTACCATTGTAATTCTCAATTTCTTCATCCAACATCTGTTGAGAACACTTCTCATCCTTTTGTAACTTATCTAATATTTCTTTATCGATGGTTTCTATTTTAGAATATTTTTCCTGTAACTGGGCCAAAAATCGAACACGTGAATTGATATCTTCAACCTTTGACGTCAAAAACTTCTGCACCCTATCGGTGAACTTTGTGAAACCACCTTGGTAGGATCCAGGTAATCTGATTGAGGGCGCCATAACGTGAATCTTATTAATTGAAAGAACAAATGCAGACAAGGATAGACATAGAGAAAACCTCCATTCAAGCTCAAATAGAAATAATGCAATGAGATGTATTTCCACTAAGTCCTCCAATCAGCACTCATTTTCCACATTTAAATAAATGCTTCCAAACATCTACAATTGTTGTACCAACATTGTGTAACGTATATAAGCCAAATCCGTTAGAACCTGACATCCCTGTTCAGGCGCCATTATGTTGCATTAGGCCCATCTTAGTCTCATGTAATGATTAATTAATTTTTGTAACTCTCACCTGACCCATCTTGTTAGTATGACAGGGAACCTGGCATATCTCCAATAAGGAAACTCCACTAAATCTGTCTATATTTTATTCATACAAAACAATCAAAACTATTTGTGGCCGTCGGTGATATTGTATATATTTTATCGTATATAGTTATAATTCTATTTTATTTTTGCAATTTCCTCTATTTCCTTTGTCTATCCTTTCTAAAACCTTCCAAGATGACCGTTATCGCCTTTGGGTAGGATTAGCTGTTCTGAGAATCGATAGACAATAGCAGGTAGTGTGGCCAAAAAAAAAGCGGCTAAGGAGAGAGTCGGACGTAAAGAAAGAAGCTCCGATCGTGATTTCACAGAGAGGAAAGAAGAAGTTTGTGATAGTCCAGTGAGGAACTGAAATATAGAGATTGGCATATGTTGGAGAACTTCGATAAGTAATAGAAAAAAAAGGATAGTGTGGGTGCACCGGGAGGTGGACGGAGTCGTACCTCCTTTTGTCAGCTAACAGGTCGGTGAGACCTGCCCACGGTCAAGATGGCGGTTCGGGTTTGGTATACGTTACGTGTTACGCGAAGGAAGGAAGAGGATTGGTTCGACAATAGAGCAGTGGCGATACTTGAATAAATGACCTCAATGGAAAATACAACAACAATTTATTAAAACTAAAATCTACAACTACAAGTATGGATGATATACAGTCATCTAAAGTTAGGGTACCCGGAGAGAGAGAGTTCACATGAATTGGGGGGGAGATCATACCTCTTTGTCCGAGTAGAGAGGTCCTTGTAACCAGTTCAAGGTATCCTCGACTCGGGTTCCTTTGGTGACTGCGTCGGGTTCCCTCGGGATGGACACACTGTTTTACAGACATGTAAGGCATGGACGGCACTTGGTAATCGGACTGGAGTCGATCAGACGGACGCTATATAACCGACCCCCTTTCCTTCTCTGGTTGCCCTTTTATCTTCTCGGTCACGTTCCTCTCCTTCACCAACCAGCACTATTCAGATTTTGTTCCTCATGATTCATTTTTTTCTCCGTGGGAAAGAAGCAATAAAAATTTATTGCTAGTGTTTGGTTCGGTGGGTTCGAATTTCACAATAGTGAAGACGAAAGCCACCATCATCGAATCCAGATCCTACCCAAAGTGTGTATCAACTGAGTAAAAAGAAATCGTGGGTGAATCATTCCTTCATTTCTTCTACCTTCCTGCTATCCTATCTTCCTTATTTTTCCTTAATATTAAGTTAGGCTAGTCATGCGATTATGAAAAACTGATTGTTACACGCTATAAGGAGAAAAGACACCATCGTGCTTTGTTTGGAACAAAGAGTTCTTTGTGTAAATCACGCTGGATTGTAAATTATCAAAAAACCAGTTGGGATTCCTTATATAACCTTTTTGTTCAAAGTGTAATAAAGGGACTGTGAATATTGTTATAATTGTCATAGAGTCCTTTCTGTACTTTTCGTTTGTGGACTGTACTGTACCACTTTTATGAACATCACAATTTACACTAATTCAGTTAGAAGAGCATTCCACTATGTTCGCGTGCTTTTGGACTTAACAACTCCTTTTCTTGGTGTTGCCAATTCTCGATCAAAACTAAAAAACTCCTGCCATCTAGTGGTATGAATGGGTCAATAGTGTTACCTATATTACTGCACTGCCAGGTACAATGTTCTATTCGTTCTCGAATGAACAGTACCCTGGGAGGAAAGAGAAATGGCTGGTTGCAATTTGGAGGATTGAGTAAGTATTCTTGGGTATTTTCATTGAAGGTATTTTTTTAAAGTTGTGTGTGTGTATATAACTGTGAGATTTAAAGGAGTTGTATTGTAATGATCTCTGTAAATGGCTAAGGTGCATATTTTAATAAAAAAAATAGGTGTAGTCCACTTTATATTACTACCCATTGCTTACGCAGTGCATTGAGTAATAACTCATTAAAAATACCGAAACATTACGTATCTCTGAAATTCTAAAATCCTGATAATAAATAACAAATTTAAAAAAATACTTAATGGTGTCATTATTAGCCATGGGACAGTATTAAAGATCATTTCAAGTAATCATTATTCAAAAAGTGACCAAAGTCACTTGATAATTGTAATATAATATGTAAAATTAAAAACACTTTTCAGAGAAGGTGGCAAACCTTGGCAACCTACAAAGTACAGCAAAGTCTGCAATCAGCATTTTGTAGGTGGACAGAAAGTTGACCACCCTGGCCATTCAGTATACATTGCCACACTTTTTCCAACATGCTACAAGAAACGGGGTTGTGGAAATGATAGGTTTTTAAGGCAGGCAAGAAGGAAAGAAAAAAAGATGGAGAGAGTGGATAACAGCATGGATGTGGACACCAAAACCATACCTGTGATCACGAAACATGCCACTGGAACCACTTTATAGTACAGATAATATGGCAGTCTTATTTTATGAAAAGTTATGTAATGATGTGGGTACCCAAACAAATATTTATTGTAAAAAGCTGTTACCCAAACCTAATAACCAAATAAGAATAGAAAGATTATAAAGATGCAAGATCTGATTCTGAGGGATCTGTCCTAAATTTTAATGGTTTTACAGAGACTGTACAGAGCTGAAGTGCGAGATCTCTCCTAATCCAGACCAGCAAGTTCTTATGTACTCCAGCTATAAGGGGACATACACAATTAATTAATTAATTCATTCATTCGTACACAAATTTTGTTACATACATGGCTCAACAGGAAGCACTACCAGGTTACAAAAACATGATGCGAATAACATTGGTTACAGTTAGGTTTTTTTTTTTTTTGCGCGAACAGTTTTGGAATATTTGCTATGGGCCCTTTTCCGCTCAGAGAGCACTAAAGGACCCAGAGAAAAAGAGTGAAAAGTGTAATTGTCCCAGGAGGGCTCATAACTTTTACGTGTACATGTAGTGTGTAAGAATTAATAATGAGTGTTAGTATAATCAGTAGTGGTTAGTAAAGCAGCATAGGCTGCAAGTGCTAGAATGCACTACACTCCTAGTACTGCACTGGCCGTGCAGGAGAAGATTTGCTGAATTTAATCAAAGTAATTTAAGTTTAATGCTAGTTATCTGACAAGTGTATATTTATTTATTAGGGTTGGGTTCAACGCCACTCAGCCAGTGCAGAGAAGGAGCAGACGAAGAAGATTGAATATAGGCTGATAGGAAAGTTGTGTAACGTAACGAAACCTAACCAAAATTTCTGACTTGTCCAGAGCCACGAAGGAAAAGAGAGTGACAATGGCTAAGCCACAGATGGTCAAACCGAACAATTTGGAATAAATGAATTTTGGAAGGGTGCCTGGCTTGAGCATGAGCGACAAGCCAGGGGAGGGCCTACTGGGAGGACTTGACAAGGGTAGCTTGACCCCAATTGGGTAGAAATGTGAAGAAACCCAGTAAACTTCACATGACAAGCAAGCCCGCAAGGGGCGAGAAAAACAAAAGGGGAGTTAAGTAATCATAAAGCAAGGTTCGGTATGACCACCGTGAAGAGAAAGGGTATGCAGTATAGTATCTAAGACAAGATCTCGAAATACTATGAGAAGGGACTAGAAGAAGTTTAATAGAAGTGTAGAAGGAATAAGGGTCATGTAGAAATTTGAATTTAAGAGGATAAAGTGTAGTATTGTTGTGGCTTATAAGAACGGGGCCAGAGGAAATGCGGAGTGGTTATATTTGTAATGACAACCCTGCAGGTGTATTGTGTGAGTGAGTGGCATGCTTAGAATAGAATGACAAATGACCAACCGGTGAATTTTTTGTGCTTGCACCACACTAAGCAAGGGCTGTATTGAACGGACAAAACAACACCCCACGCGCAACCGCCCCCCACCGCCACCCAAGCGCCCCGGCCGCCCCCACAACCCCAGGAACCGTCACAGCCAGACGCGGACGTGACCAAGAAAGACCACGACCGCGCCCAACCACCCGAACCCCGGAAAGGCCAGCAGAAGCAACCGGGGACACCCGGCCGACGACAGAGCGCGACCGCCAGCAAGGGGGCACAGGAGTTTGTAACTATAGAGTGCTTTGTGTTTTGTGATTTGAAGAGCGGCAGAATAGAGAGTAAAGGGCTAGGAGCAGAATAGCGCCATGTATGGATATGTTATGGTTTGTGAATTTCGAGTATGTATGCATTTACATAGGTCTATGATGTAGTATGAGTTGAAAACAGCCAGAAAAGTGTGGATCGCTACACGAGTTCCAAGCGCTAGGTTTAATTTGATTTTGTTAGTTTAATTTATAATTGTCCAATGGGTCTTAGCCCGATCGATAAACCTCCAGCCGTGACCCAATATACCAGATGGTGAGGGGAACCTCCCAGAGATGGTTTAGAAACTCTTCTTTACCATCGCTGGGATCTGAACGCCCACCCACGTGTTTGCCGTGCGTGGTGACCCGTATGCCGGAAAGGGGGATCCTGGTAGTTGAGGGGCAACATACCGTCCCCAACACACTACTTTGGCCCCTGCTTCGGATAAACGGGAGGCTCAAATCAGGCTCCGTTTGAGTCAATCGGCTGGTCGTTGAGTCATTGTTGACCTCGGCTTGGAGTCAACCGATCGATGCAGACCGGGCAGACACGTCAGACAAGATGTGCTCTTCTTGACTGCATTGTGAGGGTATAGCTCCTGGGAAACCCTGGTGTGACGGTCTATGGGAGTCTCCCATGTGACGGCATCCCCTTGTTGGACTCCATGGTGGGTGGGGTCACTAGGAGCTGAATATTAATTCTTAAATATGGATCCTAAAAACAACAAACAAGCGACAAAGAACCAGACCTCCAGCCAACCCGCTTACTTAATAGTACATGCAACTGGAGAAAAACCCCTTGCTAAGTGTTCTCCTTTTTTGATTCAAAAGCTATTTGAATCAACCATCGGGCATTTAAAAAAAACGCAAAAATTGAGGTCAGGGGATCTACTAGTAGAAACAGCCTCTCCTCAACAAACAGTAAAGCTTTTGTCAATGAAGACTCTTGGAGACATGGCAATTTCGGTCACACCACACGTAAGTTTGAACTCATCTCGAGGTGTGATATCTGAGTTTGACTTAATGTCTGAAGACGAATCAGACATTCAGATCGGCCTCTCAGACCAAGGTGTCACTTCCGTTCGACGCATTTCGATACGCCGAGACGGCAAGTTGATACCCACAAAACATTTAATCCTCACGTTTAACAACCCTGCATTGCCATCCTTTGTTACAGCCGGGTATCTGCGCTGTGCAGTTCGTCCGTATATTCCAAATCCGCTGCGTTGCTTTAAATGCCAGCGATTTGGACATTCTCAGACGTCTTGCCGAGGCAAAAGCTTATGTGCACAGTGTGGAACTGAAGGTCACGACAGTACTGAATGTAAAAGTACTCCACACTGTGTGAACTGCAAAGATGCCCATCCTTCCTACTCCCGGAAATGCCCTGCATGGCAAAGAGAAAAAGAAATTCAACGGATAAAAACTGAGAAAAACATATCATATCCAGAGGCTCGTCGCATGGTCACTCCAAGTGCACCTATGCAACAAAAGACATTTGCTGCCGTGTTGAAATCTACTACGACACGTGGGGTTCAAACAGATATTTCTGTATTCCCAAGCGAATCTTTTACCCGCCATGCAAGATGCTTATTGATCCCTTCTACACAATCAGAAGAAAAGGAGATCACAAAGACTAAAACCTCTGTAAGTAAATCAGGGGTAACAACCAGAAATGTGGGTTCTAAAAAAGCCAGTAAGAACCCACTTAACAAACAAAGACTGAAAGCAGCCCTCTCTAAAGTTTCAAAAAAATCAGAAGCTCAATCTGTGAGTGAGTTTTCTGACATATCTGACGAAGAGCCTAATACGGAGGTTACGAAACCAAAGTCACCTCCAAAAGAGAGACCCCCTGTTAAATTAAAGAGGGATACCCTCGCAAAGAATGCTACCTCAAACACATAATGGATTATAAAATAATCCAATGGAACTGTCGTGGTTTCCGCAACAACTTCTCTGACGTTAAACACCTGACATACTCTACCTCATCTCTCTGCGTGGCACTCCAGGAAACACATCTAAAACCTGGAGAAAGAATTTCTTTAAAAGGATTTGATCTTTACCGTAAGGATGATGATAGCCACACCCGCGCTAGTGGAGGTGTGGCTGTACTGGTTTCAAACCGCATCCCTTCCTTACCAGTACAAATAAGAACAGAACTGCAAGCTGTGGCAGTCAGAATTTCAATTGGAGTAACTGTCACAGTTTGTTCCATATACTTGCCACCAGATGTCAGAGTCAATGAAAATGAATTGGATGACTTGGTTGAACAACTGCCGACTCCGTTTATTCTACTTGGTGATTTCAATGGCCACAATCCAATGTGGGGCAGTCCCGACATTAACCGTCGAGGCAGGGCCATTGAGAGATTTATTGGCAATCACCAACTGTATTTATTTAATACTGGAGAAGTGACATACTTCCACGCCCCAACAAGAACATTTACTGCCATTGATTTGACATTAGCTAGTCCAAATCTGTTTTCAGCGTTTACATGGGAGGTTGGATCTAATCCACTTTCCAGTGACCACTTTCCAATATTTTTAAAATATAGAGGCAGAGGAAGCTGTGAAACAGCCCGTCCACCACGCTGGAAATTTGAAACGGCAGATTGGCCTGCATTTTCTTCTTTGGCTAATATCACTGAGGAAATGGTCAATACTGCCGATATCAATGATGCAGTCGAAGTTGTCACTTCCAGTATTATTCAGGCAGCCGAAAAAACAATGGGGAAAACGTCAACCAGATATCCAAAACATCCGAAACCATGGTGGGATCAAAATTGCGAGGCAGCATTTAAAAAGCAAAAGAAAGCATGGGGGATTTTCAGAAGATACCCCACTGCTAACAATTTGGTTGCTTTTAAGAAAGCAAAGGCTAATGCCAGAAAAATAAGAAGGCAAAGCCAAAGGGACTCTTGGAGGAAGTATGTTTCTAGCATAACATCTTCCACCAGCTCAAAAGCAGTCTGGGATAAAATCCATAAAATTAATGGAAAATATGCTTCTCACTCTCTGTCCATGCTGGAAAGTAATGGCACAATAATCAGTGACATAAAAGGTATTGCTGATTTGTTGGGTGAAACATTTTCGTCTTCATCCAGCAATATTATGTATACAAGGGATTTCCAGGCTTATAAAGTCCAAAGTGAAAAACAATATCTAAACTTCCACTCCCCATCTGATGAGGAATATAATGTGCCATTCAGCAGAATAGAACTATGTACTGCAATCTCTCGCTCGGGGAATACTGCTGTAGGGCCGGATAAAATCCATTACAGCATGATTAAAAATCTGTCAGGCAATTCCCTTAGTAACCTTCTGAATCTGTTTAACAGAATATGGACAGAATGTATTTTCCCTGACTCTTGGAGGCTATCAATTATTATTCCCATTCCCAAGCCAGGTAAAGACTGCAAGAATCCCTCTAATTATAGACCAATTTCTCTGACTAGTTGTCTCTGCAAACTTTTCGAGAGAATGGTCAACAGACGTTTGATGTTCCTCCTAGAGGAAAAGAACTACTTTTCACCACATCAGAGTGGATTTCGTAGGAACAGAAGTACCACAGACAATTTAGTAAACCTTGAAACATCTATACGCGAAGCGTTTATTAGACGACAGCACTTAGTGTCTGTGTTTTTCGATATAGAGAAGGCCTACGATCGCTGTTGGCGATACGGGATACTCCGTGATCTGCACAAATTCGGATTGCGGGGTAATTTGCCAATTTTTATAAAAAACTTCCTACAGAATCGAAGATTCCAAGTCAGGATGGGCAACACTTTGTCTAGGCCTTTCACACAAGAAGAGGGTGTCCCTCAAGGTTCTATTTTGAGTGTAACTCTGTTCCTAATAAAAATTAACAGTATAACTAACTGTCTTCCTCCCAGTGTGAAACACTCTCTGTATGTGGATGACTTTCAGATTTCCTGTCAGTCTAGTAACATGGGTTTTATTGAGAGACAACTGCAAACCTCCTTAAATCGAATAGACAATTGGTCCAAGACCAATGGTTTCAGTTTTAACGTAGAGAAGACCTCGTGCATCCACTTTTGCCGAAGGCGTGGTTTGCACCTGGACCCTGAAATTCACCTAAATGGGGTTAAAATCCCAATGGTCAACGAAGCAAAATTTTTGGGTGTCGTGTTTGACCATAAATTGACGTTCTTACCACACTTGCGCAATTTGAAGAGTAGATGTTTAAAAGCTTTAAACCTGTTAAAGGTATTGTGCTGCTCATCCTGGGGAGCAGACAAATGTTCTATGCTCAGGATTTATAGGGCCCTTGTTCGCTCTAAGCTGGACTATGGGTGCGTTGTGTATGGCTCTACACGTGAATCTACTCTTCGGATGCTGGATCCAATCCACCATCAAGCATTGCGTTTGTGCACTGGTGCATTTCGAACTTCTCCTGTACAAAGTTTGTATGTGGATGCTCATGAGCCTCCACTATCTCTTAGGAGAGAACAGTTGTCTCTTTTTTATTACATTAAACAGAGATCTCAAAATAAACTTTTAGCTGATTGTTCAGATAGTCAGCTGAGGAGATTATTTGCAGCTCGCCCAAGTAGTGTCCCTACATTTGACATAAGAATGGAGAATGTAAGCAGCACGATTGACCTGGACACAAGCAACATTTCGCAGGTCGAGGTCGATAATATATCACCTTGGTCAATTCCTGTGATAAACGTTGATTTAAGCTTAAAGCAGTTTCTAAAAGAAACCACCCCAGACTACGTTTATAGACAGCACTTCGCAGAAATTCAACATCGTGACAGGAATTTAATTCCTATATACACCGATGGATCTAAATCGGATGACTATGTTGGCTTAGCCTTTGTTTGCCAGGATGAAATCGTGGCAGAACAAATAGCACCGAATTCTTCCATTTTTACTGCGGAGTTGCAGGCTATTTATTTAGCCCTAAAGTATATAAATAGGAAAGGTCATCGTTGCTGCGTGATTTACACTGACTCAGTTAGTGCACTTCAGGCTTTGATCTCGTATGAACCTAGTTTTCACTCCATAGTGATTAAAATTCGTAAGCTGATTTGCCATCTTTTTGCGAGGAATTTCTCTATAAAATTTTGTTGGGTCCCAGGCCATGTAGGTATAAGAGGGAATGAAGAAGCTGACGCAGCTGCAAAGTCAGCAAGTCCTTCTCAGCATACAATGCATATTGAAGGAGGTGACTTGAAGCTAGTTGTTAAAAAACGACTAGAGGAGAGATGGCAAAATGTGTGGAACGCACAAGTCCACAATAAACTACACGAGATCAAACCTGTGATAGAAAATTGGACACAGAAGAAACCTTATGACAGGAGATCTGAGGTCATTCTTACTCGTTTGAGAATTGGACATACTCGACTGACTCATCAATACCTTTTGAAGGGTGATGACCAGCCTGTATGTCAGTATTGCAACTGTAATGTAAGTGTTAAGCACATACTGAGCAATTGCATCGCCTCTGAACGGATTCGTAGGCAGCATTTTGGAAATGCAAGTTTTAAAGAGATTTTGGGCCAGAGGCCAAATGTTGATAAATTATTGAACTTTCTAAAAGTTACAAATATTTATAAAGAAATTTAATTATTTATTTATTTATATCCATATACATGTTGTTGTTATACACAGTTTAACTGTTGTATATTTTTGTTATTGGTTTTTTGTTTTTTGTTTTGTTCATTTTTATTGTTATTTATGTACATATATATACCGTATGTTGTGGCGCAGCTTGGCCTATGTGGCCCTTGTGCCAATAAACTTTAACCAACCAACCAATCGCAACCGATCGATAAACCTCCAGCCGTGACCCAATATACCAGAGCCAAACGAGTGTAGTGCGGTATAATTTACTTTAAATTCTAGCTTATTGTGTTTTGATATGCTGCCGGTTTAGCCGGTTTAGTTTAAAAGTTATTGCGATTTAAGTATTTTAATTCTGCAACAGTCCCATAATGGTGACCCTAAGCAGGTCCTATGACATGAGTATGAAAACGGAGAAGAGGGTAAGAAGTACTACAGATGCTCAATGGTTCCGAAGTTGTTGAATCCAGTATGTTATTAATTTAGATGTGCTTATTTTAATTTGATTTGGCTCATGATGTATGTGAAGTTTATCTTAAGGTGCCTACCCAGTGTTGATGCAAGCCACAACAAAACCGCCAGGGGAATTGCACTTTAGTGTTATTTTAAGAAAGGCATACGTGGCTAATAAAGTTTAACTTGATTTATTTTAATTTGTTTGTTTAGAGTCTAGCTTTAATCTAGTGGTGATGACAGTTGAAATAGGTTTTGTTTTACGATAAGCTGTAATGTAATGTTTAATGATTAATAGAAGCCGTGTATGTGGCAAAGGTCGAGCTGTAAAAAGTTGCTTGATTAATTTAAGTATGTGTATATAATTTAGTTTAATGTGAGTGTAATACTATACTTAACGTTCATTTCGAGTCGTTTCTTTAAGGCTGAAATGCGAACCCCCAAAGCCTACAGAGCATTGCAAGAAGAAATTTTTTGTTTGTCTGTCTTAGTTTAATCATCTTATAGGCTACAATTTAGTTTATTTTATTTTTAATGGTGGAACCGTTAGGATTGGTTTTATTTTAGTATAATGTTTTATAAAGAAATAAAAACAGAGGCGTAGAGAGCTACACGTGCTTGCAGGTGTCGATTAGTTTAATTTAATTTTACAATTAATTAATTATTTAATTTGGTTTTGTTAAAATTAATATTGAAGGCATTTTTATTAGCATCATCTTATTAATGTCAATTTTTTGATTCATTTCAGCCCAGTGTAGAGGAGAGAATATAGTTTTAATTTTAATTCATGTTTATTTTTAGAATGAGTTGGCAGTGATTTGCACAATTCATCAAATATGGATTGATTTGATGTAAAAGCGTGAAGGGGGGAGGCCAGGGGACCAGGTTATCGCGTAGAAGTGCAACTAGCTTTTTCCTGCTGATATCGAATAGCAGACAGTCTAGTAGAATGTGAGTTAGAGTGTCTGGAGAACTGCCATTGCAATTGCAATTTGGGCTTTCTAATACTCTAAATCTGTATAGATAAAAATTAAGATTTCCATGTTGTGTTAACAAACAGGTGACAAACCGGTCATGCTCTTTTATAACTAAATTTTTTCTTGAGTGTATGGTAGGGAAAAAATTCGTGTGTGACTTTGCCCTTGATATCGTTTTGCCAGCGAATATCCCATTCACGTAGTGTTTGTTGTCTAAGAACTTTTTTAACGAAAATAAGCGGGCGCATATTATAATAAATATTGCTGTTTAGGAATGCGGCATTTGCTAAAGTGTCAGCCAGGTCATTTCCAGCGCAGCCAGAATGCGCCTTGATCCAACAAATCTTACTATTTAAAGTGTTTACACATTTTTTAAACTGATTGAAAACTTCGAAGCTTAGTTTGGTGCTTACTTTGGGTTTGTTGGCACAAGCGAGTGCCGAGCGGGAATCTGTACAGATTATATTAAATAAAAAACTAAGAAACGTTCTAAAGTTTAGAGCTTCCAGCAGGGCCAACTGCTCTGCCTGGATAATAGTGCATTCGTTATGTAGTTTAAAATCTGAACAGTGAAGGACCTGCATACCCGATAACAGTGCGAATCCTGCGCCAACGCCGTGCGCATTTTTTGACCTGTCAGTGAATAGTTTTAAGAGGTGTGTTTCGTCATACGTGACGATTGCCGAATCGTGGGAATAGCCGGGGTGCGGGAGACAGCAGATACTAGCCTGACTGTCACAATTATGTGGGGGATCAATGCCTCTATAAAGGCCATGTAATTTGACAAAAAAGTATTCGCTATATTCCTTGATCAGGATATCCAAAGGGATTTTGTTAGCTAAGAGCAGAGCGGATTCGCACGGGATCGTTCTGTAACCATTTATCAATTTAATGCAAATTTTTTGTTGGAATTTTAGTAGAAAGTCCCTATTTCTTTTAAGTTTTAAGCCATCCGCCCAGACAGCAGACGCGTAACTTATCATTGGCACGACCGCTCCCTCATAGACGGTGTTTAAAGCTGTCGAACGTAAGCCTCATTTAGTAGTTGATACTCTTTTAAGCATGAAGAGCAGTCTTTCTGTCTTATTAATCTGAGTTCTGATGGGTGGAGTCCAAGATAATTTATCGTGTAGAGTTACACCCAAGTATTTTAAAGTCGTAACGTATTGAAGGAGTTTTCCATTTAAGGTGAGTCTAGGTTTTTTAATTTTTTGCTTTCTTGTCACTAACATTAATTTTGTTTTTTCAGAATTAAACTCTAGTTTGCAGCTAATAGCCCAAGTTTGGAGGGTGGAGATAATCGAGTTTGCTTTGTTACGAAGTATTACAGGATCCTTCTCAATCAAAGTTACCATAATGTCGTCTGCAAAGGCAAAGGTTTCACTGTTCCTGGGAAAACGGAGTCTAAAGACTGTGTTTAGGAGTATATTCCAGAAAAAAGGACCACAGGTGGACCCTTGCGCAACGCCTAGCGTAACGTTCTTCGAAAAAGCAGCTCCATTAAAAGTTACTGTAGCCTTCCTGTTCACAAAGTAATTGCACGCCAAATCGTACAGATTACCGGGAGTCCCTGCATGCCTTAATTCGCTGAGGATCAGAGGATTCCACGCTCTGTCGAACGCAGACGAAATATCAAGGGATATTATTAAACATATCTTTTTATTTGAAAGGGCGTTTGCCATAGTTTCCTTAACTTTTAGTAGGGGATCTAAAGTACTACATTGCGGTGTAAAACCGAATTGATTCAGGTTGAGAAAATTGGTTTGTCTAAGGTGGTAATTAATTCTGTTGATAAAAATCTTTTCTAGACATTTACCCACGATCGGGAGTAGGCTTATTGGCCTGAATGCTTTTAGGTTATCGGGAATTTTATTTGGTTTAGGGATGAGCTTTACTAATGCATGTTTCCAGCTACTAGGGAATTTACCGGTTGTTAAGCATAGGTTAAAGATTTTAGTAATTAAATCTGGTGACAGACCATGGACCCTTTTTAATATTTCAGCTGTAATGTAGTCATTTCCGGGAGCTTTATTACTCTTTAGGTTCGATATGATATCGTTTACCTCTAAATCCGTAAAAGGGCAGTCGTTATCAGCGTGATATTCATTTTTTATATTTTCTCTAATTTGACAGTGGAATGTCGTGTCGTTTGCTTTGTTATCTTCTGTGAAAACTTCGTTTGCAAATGCTGCAGCTACATCGCCATCGTCTGTCATATATTCGCCCTTTTGGTTTTTTATTAAGAGTTTTGGGGTGGTTAAGTCGAACTCCTTACGTGCTAACTTATATACTTTCGACCAAGGATTCGAATTACCTTCCACGGAACAAAAATCTTTCCAAGATTTTGTCTTTGATTCTTTAATTAGTTTTTGATACGCGTTCCTAGCATCTGTGTACTCGACACGATACCCTGATCGCAAAGGATCACCGGCACGCTGGAACCGTCTGCGAAGCCTGTTTACGTTGCGCCTTGCTTCCGAAAGTTGCGTGTTCCACCAGGGAACAGAGGCGGGATGAACCCTTTTTAGCGGTATGTTTTTGTCTAAGGAGTCTTGTATTATTTGTGTATATTTTTGTACAATTACGTCAACCGGAGAGTTGTTGTTTATAAGTTTGCTAACAGTGGTTAAACCCTCCTCAATTGACTTATCAAAGTTGTGCCAGTCTGCTTTGTTTAAGTCGTATTTTTTCGCTAGGGGGTCGGCTAGTGGCGAGGGTGAATAAGAAGAGGTAGCGATATCGAAACAGATGTATCGATGGCCCGATAATGTCTCTGTGTATAGTGTTTTCCAATTTATTAAGCGGTTGCCTACTCTGCCTTTAGATAAAGTGAGGTCTATATAACTTTCTCCCTGGGGGGCGCAGAATGTGGGCGGGCCAGGCTGGTTGTGAATAATTAAGTCGTGTTCGTATAGGAATTCTATGAATCGCTGGCCACGCGGGTTTTCTAATTTATCGTACCATAAGGAACTTCTTGCGTTGCTGTCAATTCCAATTATTATTGGAAGTTTAATTAATTTCATTAGGTCTGAGAGTTCTGTTAATTGGTCGTCAATACTGTGTGATGGTGTTAAGTAGGTTGAGTTTAAAAGAAATTTATCGTTTTGATGTTGTATTAAGGCAGTGGTGGAGAATTGATTGGACAAATTAGAAGCTAAGGAGACGGAGATTTCTCTATTAAAGCTAATTATGGCGGCTGCCAGGCCTAAGTGTACGCAGGAGAAGCGTCCAGGAAAACCAATTATCTTATCTGTTGCATGGGGATCTTGGATTAAAGCTATATCTATGTTATAATCAATTGCACACTTTACGAGATGTGCTGTCGCATAAGATGAGTGGTCTAGATTTATTTGCACTATTTTCAGATCCATTTTTAGTTACATTTTATACTAGCATGTTTAATATAATTAATTTTTTATTTTACTGGCGTGTGTTCGCTTTGCTTATCTCACATTGATATTTGTATATTGGACATCGCCTATCTTTTGCACCGTGATTTACATCAACATGTTCGCAGGCATTTTTCTTAGTTGCATTATAGCAAATGCAGTTTATGCATTTAAATTCATGCTTTTCAGCATTACACTCAGAAGATTTATGCTTATCAGCGCAAGCCAGACAAACATGGTCATGTGAACAATGAGCCTGCAAATGCCCGTAGGCGAGACATTTATTACATCTCTTATAATGATAAAAATCGTATATTCGTCTACTCTTCCACCCTAAAAATAACCAGTCGTTCGCGTCTCGAAATGCGCGCCGAAGTTCCGGCGATACAGTAATTACCCATGCACGTTCGCCATTTGTTTCCTTACCGAGAAAGAATACATGCTTAATATGACGCGCTACGTCACCTAACGTGTCAGAGTGTTGATTTACTATAAAATTTCTAATGTCTGTTTCAGACAATTCCCAACGAATTTTCGGAATTATTAACCTAGGATCGCGTAAGCCGGGTGCCCTGACGCGTATATCGTCGCGTTTGCTAAGAGCGGCGACGAGTCGTTTGGTGGCATCTTGCGAATGACAATTAACAAGCCATTTTTTATTTCCTTCGAACCCGTAATGCCAACTTTCAGTTTAGTTAAGTCCACGTTTGATGTGACATTGTCCATGACCTCTTGTAAGGATTTGGACTCATCATTATTATATATAAAAACAACTTTATCGTTAATTGGGGGGACGTAGCTTCAGAGCCGCCGCGTACGATTTAGGGGGGGAAGAAGAAGAAGAAGCGGGTTTGGAACGAACCTCGCCGACCGAAGCGACCGACAATGAAGAATTTAACTTTATAAGACGATTGTAATCGTCTTTTAGGTCTTTATATATCTCTTTTGCTTTATCCAAACTTTCTAATATTTTATTTTTGATATCCGTCTTTAGATTTCGGCTTTCATCCAAGGCCGATAAAGCGTCTTTTATAACGCTTTCAAAAGTTACCACGGGTTGCGAATTTGCGGTAGACATTAAGTTTTGTAAATTACTCTTTAATTTGCGACTTAAAGGCCGCCGCGCAACAGCTAGAAAAACCTCAAAAAGGAGACTCACCTTAGAAGACCCTAATCGTAGAACTTCCAAAACTGTCTACAGTTAGGTTAATATACCATGTAAAAATGTGGACAAATTGTATAAGATATACATAAGAAAAGTACAGAAATAAATGAGAACAGATACAGGCAGGATTGAATAGAAATAGGATATGATAAAGTAACATATATAAGTGTACAAAACAGGAAAAACGAAATGAAAATTAAAGTTAACAGATTACAATTATGAGAGAAAATAATGATGAAGCAACAACAATGAACTCTTTACTTTCCAGGATATTAAGCACGAGATTAGAACGAGAAACAAAAAAGCCCCTGGGTTAGATGGAGTAACTGCAAAAATGCTAAAAACAGCTTTCAAAGAACTGCCAATAGTTTTTGTCTGTTTGTATACCAATGTTTCAAATACCATTATTTCCCTGATACCTGGAAGATAGCTAATATTAAATTGGTGCCAAAAGTAGAAAATCCAGAAAAGGTGGAAGAATATAGACCAATAAGCCTTCTTTCAACATTTTCAACATTAGGAAAAGTGCTCGACAGTCTAATTATAAAAAGGATAAACAGTGAACTATATAAATCTGGTAAAATGCACAGGAACCAATACGGGTTCAGACGAAACCTATCAAATACATGCACTTCTAAGTGCAAAGAAATTTATATACGACGCTTCGGAAACTAATAAACATGCTTTGTTAATTTCAATAGAGTATAGTAAGGCATTCGACCATCTGAAATGGCCGATAATCATGGAAAGACTTTAAAAAATCAGCAACTCATACAGAGAAATCAAATTACTTGGCAGTTACCTTCAAAACAGAAAAATTGAATACCACTCAAACTTCATCCACATTAGCAAAAGTATAAATAGAGGCTTGGTCTGTTTCTTGATCCCTGCAGCTGTCCGCAAGGATCAAGAAACGGACCAAGTTTTTGGAATTTGCTGTTTGACCAACTCCTTCAGATGTTTGAAGACAACATAGATCTCAAGGTTCAAGCTTTTGCAGACGACCTTTTAATCATGGTCATGAATAAAAACTGCAATAAGCTAACAATAGAGGCCAACAACACTTTAAATAACATTTTTTTGTGGAGTGATGAAAATCACCTCCCTATTAACTACTCGAAATGTCAATCCCTAGTCTGTACTAGGAAAAACAAACATGGCCAGTTAAAAAAATGCTCAAGCTGCGGAATCGCAGGTAATAGAATTAAACAAGTCAAAAAATTAAAATACTTAGTGCCAGTTGAGGTTTGGGTCAAAATATACACCTATCATATTGATGAAATTTGTAAAAAAACTAATCAAAGAGTTAATTTGATGAATTGGATTATTGGAAAACAATGGGGCCTTAACTTCGAAAACAGCAAATTGATATATAAAATGGCCATTGAGCCAGCTATATTATATGCAGTGCCAATTTGGCAGGAGGTAACTAACAACAGCCATATCCGAAGAAAGCTTCTATCAATTCAACATAAAGCGGCAATCAAAATCACAAGGGCACACTGCACCACACCAACAGATGCACTGTTGGTGCTTGCAGGACTGACTCCCATTCACATCACAGCAAAAACACGTATATTTGAAAAAATAGCCCAACAGAAATCAATAAAAGAATCTGACAAAAGACGATTCCTGACAATTATTCAGAGAAGCCTGATATAATTAAGAAAGCCAAAATAGATAGAACAGACAGCAGAAATCAATCCTGCGCAGAAAGGCATAGCTACGAAGTAAGCCTTGAATTCGACCCAAGCATGGATAAAGCGTATCAATGGTTGATATACACAGATGGATCCAGACAGGAGAACGGAGTGGTGTGGGAATTTGCATAATAAAGGAAAGCAACAGAAAAGCCTATTACCAAGCCAGCTTGAAACTAGCAGACTATTGTAGTATAACACAAGTCGAATTATGGGCAATATTCAAAGCTATCCACAACTAAAGAACAACCTAAACAAGTACGAAGGACAGTTTAAATTCCTTGTTGACAGCAAAGTAGCATTAAATATCCTAACTAAAACAGGAAAAACAACCTTACTTGGGAAAGAGGTAATAAAAGAGGCACTAGGCCTGAGTAAACAAAGAAGAATACACTTTAGCTGGGTACCAGCATACAAAGGGAAGGGAAGGAAGGTAACGAAAAGGCCAATCTCTTAGCCAAACGGGCAACAACACACAAGACAGTAATAACCTACAACAGAATATCAAGATCGAAAATTAAAAATACTTTAATGGAATGGGCTATAAAACAGTGGCAAAAAGAATGGGACGAATCCACAACAGGAAGGAAATGCCATCAATTCTTCCAAACAATATCTAAAAGACTTACAACAAAATTCTTCAAACCAAATTACGAATTAACACAGTGCATCACGAACCACGGGAACTTTCAATCATACCTGACCCGATTTGGTAAAAGATCAAACAATAAGTGCAGCTGTGATGAAATAAGTGAAGGCGACGCAACACACTTCATCTTTAACTGTGCACACTACGAGCAACAACATTTCTCTTTATTTAGGAAGTGTGTCCAGCAAGGACTAAGCTGGCCACCAGACCCTAAAGACCTTCTGAACAACATACAGATTTGGAGGAAATTGGAAAAGTTTGTGACTAGGACTAGAGCACTCCTTCCAGACTACACCAAGGGCCAGAACACAATGGAGACAAAAACAAACAGTGCAGAACATAGAAAGTGCCACAGAGGAAGAGACAGAATAAGTGTAGCTGGGACTTCACAAGTGTGTGAAGTAATGAAAACGATACCCAACAATGGACAACAATCAAGCTGGTAACCAAGGCTTCCGGGAATTTACTCCTCACTTGTTATGTGAGAGCACATATATCACTATTGTCTCAAAGAGACGCAAAACGTTTGCTTTTGTTAAGTATTATTATTGTAAGATGTATTATTTGCGATTTCAGACACAGGTAAGAACCTGTAAGTCATTGTATTTACTAAATTCTGTAAGGGATAAGTACTCCAAATTGGTTTTAACATTTAATCCTTGTAAATACTTTACACTATGTATATTATTTTAATTAATTGTATACTACTCACTGGTGACGTGCAGCATCATAACCCACATTGTAATGGTTACGGTTGTGGGCAGTAACATAAATTGTAAGTAAATCACCTCTGTTTGGTCATCATTTAATATTATTAAGGCAAAAGCCAACAAATGTCAACATGCCCTATTGCGATGTAAGTTCATTGGTGAATGGTCAGTGGGCTGTTCAGTTGGAACAGTGTCACTCCACACTAGTCTTGTAAAGTTAGCCATAATAAGCTATTATTAATAATAATTGAAATTTATGTCTCTCCGGACTTGTTAAAAAAGGAAACGTTTGTAAACCACTCTAGAAGTGGAAGCCTTTGTCTGTGAAAGTTAACATTTACAGTCTATGACAATTTGTATATGTTAGACTGAATTTTGCAATGTTGCTAATTGATAAGTCTTCATTGGTTGAACAGCCCACAAATATGTTGTACACATGCACTTGGGTGCACTCAATTCTTCATCTGTATACAGGGCCGGATTTACATAAGGGCATTTGGGGCCTGTGCCCAGGGCCCGCACAAAATAGGGCCCCCACAGAACTAGGCTGTCGCGGTAATAGAAATAAAAAATTATGTCTAACATAATTTTTTATTTCTATTACCGCGACAGTCTAGTGTGGCTTAATCGTGAGGGCCACAGGCAGAGAAAACCAAATCCGGGAAAAAACTTATAAAAAAATCGAAAAAATTTCACATAGGTATTTTTCAGTTAAATTAAAATAATTAATTTTACACAATAAAATATATGTATGTTTACAATAACCTTATTTTTAAATGAAATTTACAACTTCCTAGTTGAAATCTAATTGAAAGTACAGTATTTTGTGTAAATCTTCTAAATCATCAAATTTGCCTACTCTTAAAGGGGGACCCCACCATATTTGTGCCCAGGGCCCCCTGATTAAGTTAAGGGGCAGTGCCAGACTTAACAAACAAAGACTCTATGCATAAACTGTTTACTGTCAGTAACTTTTTCCCATTTTGAGAGCTGCCCATCGAATGCGTGTTTGCCTAAGCAGTTTTTACTCTATAATAAAATCTATTAATTAAAAAAATACTTTCTGATGTCAAACAATTTCTAATATAAGTTAATTAATTTTATAGATGTCAAACCCGTGCATTAAAAGTTTAGAATGATTAAATTAATTCGATACAAAAAATCCCATTGAAAACGATTAAGCGTTAATTGCAAGTCATTAAAGTTGTATTAGAATCGCTATAAAAATTTTTGCACAGGTAAAAACTTCAGAAAAACTTTGTGAACCTTAAGAATATATGGAAAAATTTCAAAAATGCCAGATTTATTTGTAACACTATGTAATCTGCCCAAGTTAACACGGGTCCAAGCAGTAAAACCAAAATTGATTAAATTTAACTGGTTGCATAATTAAACGGATTTGAATGTACATATAAAATCACTTATAAATAAATTAAAACCCTTCTGTTGCAATTATCAAGTCTTATATGACACAACTTGTAATAAAATCATTAGTCATTGCTAATGGAAAATGTTTAATGTACTGTAAAAACAAAGGTTTCGGACAGTGGGGGTTCTCAAGTGACAGCGGTAAGAGATGTTAATCATTTGTTGTTCCAAGAATTCCCTTGTGCCACTAACTATAGGTGGCGTATGAATCGACTAAAATGGCTGCCACAAAGGGTATAGCGTGCCTGTTAACATAGAAATTACAAACGCGAGTCACTTGTGTGTTAACTTTTCTCTCTATAGTGAAAACGTTTTATCCGCATTCTTGTCCGACATAAACAACTACGAAATCAACTAGGATTAATACCATAATGATTTCACTTTGTGACATTTTAGAATATGTGGGTGATAGAAAAAGATGTCTTATAGAAGGAGAGGAAATGCTAAAACAGATAATTTACTGTGGCATTAAAGAAAAAATATATAAGACAGATGACGAGGATGGTTGCCCAGTTGAAATAAAAATTTTCACTCTCTGCTTATCTAGTATTGTTTCAAAGAAGCCTCACGAAATCACGTTAAATATAAAATGGAGTTCAGAACTCAATAAATATTTGATGACATCTATAAAGTGTACTTGCATAGCAGGAGAAGCAGGATACTGTAAGCATTCACTAGGGACACTGCTTCATGTAAACAGGTAAAACACTCAAATATTTAACTAATAGGTTAGTTGTATTGGCATGAAGATATAAATAAGTACTTTTCTCTTGCAGGTATGGTAATACTTTGGAAGATCTGAGTTGTACTGATCTTGAGCAGTATTGGAGCAAAATGTCAAGCAGGTCTGATGGGAGATATGGAGCTTGTAAAGTTGAAAATTTGTGCCATGTCCAGACAAAGGAAACAGAAATTCTTTCATTAAATGAAAGCCAAAGAGATGCTATCAGAGACCGATTTTTTCAAGAGTTGCCTGATTCTGCTTTAGCAAAGCATTCAATTGGAAGAAAATGCTTAGTAGCCAAAGCTGTACAAAGTTCAGCTGGTAATATTGCACCACATTGGTCAATATTAAAAGTAATTGAACACTGTATGGACTGTAATAAATATTTGCCTAATATAAGTGATCATGTTATGCCTATTCAGGATTCAATGTACTACAGAGAAAATATATACAAAAATAAGAGAGAGATAGAAAACATTTGCCACTTGACAATGGAACAAAATAATGATTTGTGGTAGAAAGAAAGAAGTATTAGAGTGACAGGATCAGTGTGCTATGAACTATATACTTATAGGAGGAAAAATGCAGACTGGGAAAAGAAGTTAACAAATATATTTAGAAGCAAATTTAAGGGAAATGAAAATACAGAGTATGGTAAAAAGTGGGAAAAAACAGCACTCACATATGTATGGAACCCTCTATGGTTGTGATGTCAAACAGTTTGGTTTGATAATTTCAACCATTACTGACATGTTTTGCATTCTCTCCTGATGGGATTGTATTCAATGATGAAAAACCTATCAAGCTGCTTGAAGTAAAGTGCCCCAAAATTGGTGCAGAAAAATCTGCAGAAGAAATGGTGCAATCTCTTAAGTATATAGTACACGATGGGCATGTCAATTACAGCTTTAAAAAAATCACAAGTATTATGGGCAGGTACAATTAGGTTTGGCTATATTAAATTTAAATTCATGTGATTTTGTAATATTCAGTAGCAAAGACCGAACCCTTAAAACCCTTGAAGTTTTAGCAGATTATTGTTTTATTCATAAATTGACAGAAAAGCTACTAAATGATTTTACCAAAATTATTTATCCTTACCTATGCAGACATAATTCTTAAATACAATCTTGCTTTTTCCATCAGAAATAACTTTTAGAAGAAAATACATATTACTTTGAATTTTATTAACTTATAACAATATTAGCACCCAATTAAACAAATACAACAAATTAAAATAAAGTCATTTTTTTTAATTTAGTATTTTATTCATAATTTGCAAAGAAAGATATTTTCTTACAGATTTATGCAAAATAATTATAAAATTATGTTTTATAGAGAGTTAAATACTAATGTTATGTTATGTTGTGTTTTGTTTTGGAATAAAATGTTTTGTCCTAACTAGTGTTTGAGTTCTTTATCATACAAAAATGAGTAAGCCTTATTAACTATGAGATTATAAAAACAGTATTAAATTGCTGTTTAATACTGCTTCATTATATAGGGTCAAAATGAAAATGCTCACACCACTCTTCAAAATTTGTCATCACCCAATATTGGTCTAGATAAATTTACCACACCACAAATAATGGTTAGAATTTTGTCAATATGTGGCAGTAAAGTCCAGTCTAATTTTTGTTTTAAAACAGCAAATAGTTTCATTCTCTGAATAGCACGTTCAACATGTACCCTGGCCTTTGCTATTTCTGCAGTTTCCAGTGCATCATGCTTACTTAACTGATTTTGCTTTCTTACAAACAGGTGGGCGTACTAAACCAATAGCTCTAGCAGAACAAGCATCTTCTATATGAAAACCTTTATCCGTCATTACTTGATCTGCATAAGGATCCAGTAAATTTAACAAATTTGATTCCTCAAATATGGCTTTGTCAGATGCCCTACCTCCATATGCTTTACTTAAATAGGTGATAAGACCAGATGGGGCAATTCCAACTAATACTTTAACAGTATGCTTACCATAGTAATGGGAATAAGTTAATATTCTGCAACTAAAACACTTTGGTTTTTCAACCGAAACTTCAGTGCAGTCCAAAATCACACGAACTTACCTTTGTGCTTTCAAAAATACAGCAAAGTTTTTCATTATCTCTTCTTTGGAAGGCCACACAATTGCAGCACCTAATACTTGACTCAGATAAGCAATAATATTGAAAAATATACTTCTACATGTTGTCATGGAAATTTGAAATAAAACTGAAACACAAGCAAAGGGCAAGGCCAGTTTTAACTTCTTCATAACAAGAACAATTCTGACTTTAGTAGATATTGTAGTAGGCTTATAAGCAGTATTGTTGGACTGCAACTCACTAACACAGGCAGAGATGGTATCAAGCATTTTAAAACTGTTTAAACCTGTGAGAATATTCAATTCATTGTCTGATTTTATTAAGTCAAACACAGTAAATTTTAGTTAGTTAGTTAGTTAGTTCTAGTTTTTTGGCACAAGAGCCATACAGGCTATGCTGCGCCATGACAAATAGTAAAATAAACCAAGCTAAATATATATATCACAAAACGTCAGAACAACACAAAAACACAAACAAGTGCAAACAAACAGAACAACACAAATATAAATATATAATAAATAAATAAATAAATTAGTTAACTTAAATCTCTCTATTAATATTTATAACTTTCAAAAAGTTCAGTATCTTATCAAGATTTGGCCTCTGGCCCAAAATCTCTCTCAGATTTGCATTTCCGAAATACTGTCTGCGACTCTGGTCAAAAGCAACACAGTTGCAAAGTATGTGTTTAACACTTAAAGTGTAAGTACTATTTTAGTTTACAACGATTATCGACTCTACCGTGTCGGAAACAACCGTTAACCTACCGGGTACTTTACTCGGATTCGCGTTAGCGTGCCAGGCCTGGACTTTAAGCGTGCACCGAATTAAATAAAGACAATATTTGTCAATAGAAAAAAACCAAAGATTTAATTAGTCGTTTAACAATAACTATGTACAATATTTAGTAAAAATCAAACAATTTATTCTAAGAAATTCAACAAAGTCAACCCGACAATTCTCGATTCAAATCTATGTCTAACTTAACTCTATTCCCCTTGGGAATCCGACAAAACCAAAAAGCTTAACTTATAACAATAATTCTTATAAACTAGAGATCCTAATCGTCACCTCAATATACTCGGAACCTATTTCCTTTTTCTCTCAAGACTCTCAGACTGTCGATCCAAATTCGAATCACTTTAAATCACCTTGGAACTATTCGAGATCCTATTGGACACCTCTCTATTACTGCTGCGAAGCTCACCAAGCTCGTTGCTATCAGAATTCACCTCCCCGTCTTCACTTGAGATTCGGGATTTATAGTGTGAGGTGACGTCACAATTCTTAATGCGGTCACTCCCCTCATTTACATACTTAAATGCTAACAATAACGTTTTTCATCGTCTGGCAGCCCTTTTTCCGACAGTTTACTCACTAACCTTTTACATTATTAGTTTTTACAATTCTTTCCGGGACGTTTTTATTACTTAAGGTTTAGCGAGTTTATTTCGTGCTTGTGGGTTCTCCCCCCCCTCTTCTCGGTGCGGACCTATTTTCTGCCGCTCGGGGAGCGCAAATGTGCGTGAGTCATATGGCGCTTTTCTTTCGTCGGTGAGTTGGGTTTTATTTCTTCTCTTTTTAAATACTTAAGGTGAATGGTGAGGAAACCTTCGTCCTAACAAAACATAAGCCCCAAACAAAAATAGAATAATAAGCAAAATAAAAGTAAAATAAAAATAACGCTCGGACTTGGTTCCTTACACCCCTTCCCCTTTAGAGTAAAGAGAAAGTTATTTCTCTTTTTACTTACTGCCAAACCTCCAACTCTTTTTTTTTTTTTTTAAGTAGTGCGCCTTATTTACAATTGCTGCCAGGTTACAAAGGAATCCGTCCCTTACAATGATTTATCATAAGCGAGAGTGACTCGTTGCTTAGTAACTTTATTCTAACGTAATGATACAATAGAGGGGAAACTGTTGACATGTGCTCATTTCGTGTTCCAAGGTTTGTTGCCATTTTCACGCTCTAATTTGGCGTGAACAGGGTGAAACGTTAACCCAAAATTTTGTTCTAACGATTATTATCATCTTTCTTACGCTACGGACTGATTGTCGGGTTATAATTTAGCATTGTTAATGGTTTTAGTATGTAGTTACTCCAGTCCGTCATCGTGAGAAAAACAAACAAAAAAATTTTGTTTTTTATTTTTTTTTTCTTCCCCCCCGTAGCCAAAATCCTTTCCCTTCTAGGGACCCTTGGATTACAATTTGGTCAAGGACCATCTGTAAAGAAAATATATATACCTCTGGTTTCCTTCTCTATCTTTGGGCTGTCGGCTTCCTGGTGAGACCGGCGAGTTGTCTGTAATCCACTCGTTGCATCGGTCGTAATCGTCGTTGGATGACTCCAGACGGTCTGGCTCTGGCGATGGACGGCGCTCGGGTTCCGTGATCCATCGACGATCCCGTAACGGAGTGTGATCCTCTAACGTTGCCCCTATTGGTTGCGAGTAGGGGTGTAGTAGTTTTCCTCTTTGGAAAAAGGGTGTATCGCTTCAGATTAGCGATATGTTGACTTCCGTGGCTGGCCCCAGTGTGGGGATCTTTTATCTCGTAGACTACTGGTGAGATAATCTTAGCGATCTCATAAGGTCCTGACCACTTAGGTGCCAATTTAGCGCTGAAGTGTCGGCTAGAAGAAGAAATAGGGTGAGCTTTTAAAACAACTAATGAACCCACCTTGAATGTATCTGGCCGTCTTCGTGAATTGTAAGCCCTTCTCTGTTTCTGTTGTGCAGTTCGCACGTTGTCTCGGGCTTGTTTTCTTATCTGTTGTAATTCTGCCCATTTTTCTCTAATAGTCGTAGGGCGACTTGGATAAGCCGTTAGACGGTCCCACGGGAGTGCAATCTCTCTCCCGAGATGTAGTTTAGCTGGCGTATATTTCGTCGAATCCTGTTCTGAAGTTCGTAAGGCCAGCGCAAATTCCGATATGTGGGTGTCCCATTCTTTGTGGTTCCTTTCGATGTATGCCGCAATCATCCTACCCAAGGTGCGGTTCGTTCTTTCCGTAAAATTCGACTGAGGGTGATATGGCGTCGTCAGGATATGCTTAATTCCGGTGCGGTTACAAACTTCCGCTAGGAGGTGAGATATGAATTGGGGTCCGTTATCGGATACTAAGATTTTTGGCATGCCATACCTGCAAAAGTATTCTTTATACATACAATTTACCACATTTTCCGCGGTAATCTTCCGCAGGGGAAAAATCTCCACCCACTTACTGAAATAATCCACCATAACAAGAAGATACTGATTACCTTTGTTGGACTTGGGATAGGGTCCCATAATGTCTACGCCTACCTTTTCCCCTGGTTCCGTTATCTCGGGGACTTGCATTAGTCCGGCCGTTTTCTTCTGGTCGAACTTCGTTATCTGGCATGTATGGCATCCTAGTACATATTCTTTTATGTCCTTTCTCATTCCAGGCCAATAGCAACGTTGTTGTATTTTTTTCGTAGTCTTTCGTACACCTAAGTGGCCAGCAGTGGGATGATTGTGTAGTTCTTGTAATACATCCTCCCGTAAGTTGTACGGAATTACTGGTCTGTAACCTCCAGTGTCATCTGTTTTCCGGCTATAATATAAAACATCATTTACTAGCCGGTAATGGGATGACTTACCTACTATTTCTGCTGACATGGCTGGGTCATTTGGTAAGTTCCCAGTCGCTAAGTAATCGTACAGTCCGCTCCACTGTGAATCAGTTCGTTGAGCGTCTATAAGGTCTTTCTCTCGTTCAAATGTTGTTACCGCTAACAATTTTGCGGTTATGTCTGAGTCGTTACTTAGTTGTGGATCTTCCAATGGACGTCTAGATAAAGCGTCTGGCAATTGATTGTCCTTTCCACTTCTGTGTTGGATTTGGAAACTAAATTCCTGCAATCTTAATGCCCATCTCATTAACCTACCTGAGAGGGATGTAGAACTATTAAGCCATCGTAATGCAGAATGGTCCGTTACGACGGTGAATTTGGTTCCGTCTAGGTAGATTTTGAACTTCTCTGTAGCCCATACAATGGCTAGACATTCAAGCTCCGTGGCCGTATAGTTCCTTTCGGCTGCGTTTAAAGTACGGCTAGCGTATGCAATGACTTTCTCCTGGCAAAGCACTGCTCCCAGTCCTACCGTGCTAGCGTCTGTATATAACGTATAGGGCACACCTGGCCTAGGAAGCTGCAAAATAGGTGCAGTTATCAACTTACTTTTTAGCTTTTCAAAAGCTTGCCGGCATTCTTCCGTCCACTCCCATCGTTTCCTTTTCCGCCGTAATTGATACAATGGTTCGGCAATAGTTGCGTAGTTAGGTATGAATCTACAGTACCAGCTGCACATTCCTAAAAAGGTGCTAAGATCCTTCGTATTTCTGGGCGTCGGAAACTCTCGAACGGCCCTTACTTTTTCATCTTCCGTCGCAATGCCTTTATTGCTGACTTTAAATCCCAGGTACTGAACGTCTGGGCGGCAAAAGTTACTCTTAGCCAACTTAATGGTTAGTCCTGCAGCTGCCAATCGTTTGAGCACATTGGTCAAATGTTCGATGTGTTCTGTAAAAGTAGATGAGTATATAATAATGTCGTCTAAGTAAACTTGGCAATACTTCCCTTTTTCTTCCTTTAGGACTTTGTCCATTAGTCTTTGGAATGTTGCCGGGGCGTTTTTGAGTCCAAACGGCATGACCAGGAATTCATACAAGCCACTATTCGTAATAAAGCTTGTCTTCGGTCTATCTTGTTCCTTTAATGGCACTTGCCAGTAACCAGACGATAAGTCCAAGGTAGTTATAAAGTTCGCTTCCTTAAGCGAAGTCAGTAATTCTGAAATAATCGGTAAAGGATATTTATCAGTCACTGTTACCTGATTTAGCTTTCTATAGTCAATACATAATCTCCAATCGCCCGTTTTTTTCTTGACCATGACGACCGGGGATGCCCACGGAGAATTTGATGGTTGGATGATACCATCTCTTAACATTTCCGCTATCTGGCGGTTCATTTCCTTTAACTTTACGTCAGAGTATTTATACGGACGTCCACATACTGGTGTCGCTTTGTCAGTGACGATTTCATGTTCTATCATATTAGTTAGTCCCGGCTTATCTGTAAACAGTTGCGAGTATTGCAATAATACATTTTTCAAAGTTACTAACCTTTCACCACTTAAAGTGGTTTGGAGTTCGTCCCACTTAGGTGAAATTCTCTCTTTGGGATGACTTACGTCCAAAGAAATTGTCAAATTCTTAAAGTCCATTGTTATTCTATGATTCTTGGCGAAATCACGCCCTAGTAAGCATGGCATTATAAGTCCTTTTACTACTACGCACGCCTGTCGAAGGGTAACACTTCCAATCTGGATTTTTGCCAGGAATTTTCCAATGGAGGTTCCTTTTCCTCCTTCAATGGCTAACTTAAAATTCGGCCCTGCTTGTAACCGAATATTTCTATTCTGCAAAGAAATTCTCCTCCACACTAACTCATTGATTAAAGTAAAGTCAGAACCCGTATCAATCCGGGCTGAGGTTAGTACTCCATTAATAAAAATATTTACCTCAGGCAACTTGGAGGCTTCACTCACGATTAGTCCTACGGTGGAGGTATTTGGATCCATATCGGAGACAGGATCCTCCCCTCGCTGTCTCCGGTTTAGTTTAAAGGTTTTCTTTTTCCATTACCCTTCCTTTTCCAGGTTACTTTTCGTTCGGGACTATTGGGCGTCTTGACATTTGTTTGATCATTTTGTCCTTTCCCTTTTGGACAATTCCTCGAAAAATGTCCCACCTCACCACATGAATAACAGGTCATGGGTGACTTTGCCGGTGCAAAATTTTTCGGCTCTAGCTGCTTACTTACTTTTCGACAGTCCTTAATCTGCTTTGCACTGTCAGGAGAACCTTGGTCGTTTCGTCTAAATTCGTACTCTTTCGCAGTACGTACTAACTCGTTTAATGAATAAGAACGGCGATTTTCCAGATACTCACGTAACGGAAGAGGCATCTGGGCAACTACACATTGTATAATTTCCTCATCCCGAGCTAAAGGTCTCCACGTGCGGTATAGCTGAACTGTGGTCCATATAAACTGCTCGACTCCATTGGTTCCTGTGTATTGTCGACTAAATAGTTCTTTAGCGACAGCTACTTCGTCAGCTAAAGGAGCGTAAAGATCCAGAAAAGATCGCTTAAACAACGGCCAACTGTTGCCGATTCGGTGGCGTCCTTCATTCTTCCACCACATTGCTGGGCTACCGCGAAGACAACTAGCGGCAGTATCAACCCATCTAGTGTTCGGTATTTGGTTTACCAGGAAATGCTGTTCGAGGTCCTGCAAGAAATCATTAGCAGTTAATGCTGACCTACCGTTAAATTGGATGGCTGGCGGCGGCGGTGCAGTCTGAAGCCAGACCATCGATGCATTAGATGTAGGCACTTCCTGTCTCGGAGTAGAAGTTTCGGGCCGTACAGCACTTGTAACGTTCGGTGTTGTTGGCTCTACAATTCCAGACGTGACACATGAAGTCAGATGAGTCACGGCGTTTGACAAGGATGACACTTGTTGCAACAGTACTGACAATTGTTGTTGCAACTGGTTATATTCGGCTCGGGTGACTGGTGCACTATCTTCCATTTTTTTTTGAGATTACGAGGTGTTATTCCTCTAAGCTAAAGTCAAGATCAACAAAGAAAGCAACAAAGTCTAATATTAACCTTTAGAGTCCCTGTTCGGGCGCCAGTTGTAAAGTACTATTTTAATTTACAACGATTATCGACTCTACCGTGTCGGAAACAACCGTTAACCTACCGGGTACTTTACTCGGATTCGCGTTAGCGTGCCAGGCCTGGACTTTAAGCGTGCACCGAATTAAATAAAGACAATATTTGTCAATAGAAAAAAACCAAAGATTTAATTAATCGTTTAGCAATAACTATGTACAATATTTAGTAAAAATCAAACAATAATTTATTCAAAGAAATTCAACAAAGTCAACCCGACAATTCTCGATTCAAATCTATGTCTAACTTAACTCTATTCCCCTTGGGAATCCGACAAAACCAAAAAGTTTAACTTATAACAATAATTCTTATAAACTAGAGATCCTAATCGTCACCTCAATATACTCGGAACCTATTTCCTTAAACTCTCAAGACTTTCTCAGACTGTCGATCCAAACTTCGAATCACTTCAAAATCACCTTGGAACTATTCGAGATCCTATCGGACACCTCTCTATTACTGCTGCGAAGCTCACCAAGCTCGTTGCTATCAGAATTCACCTCTCCGTCTTCACTTGAGACTCGGGATTTATAGTGTGAGGTGACGTCACAATTCTGAATGCGGTCACTCCCCTCATTTACATACTTAAATGCTAACAATAACGTTTTTCATCGTCTGGCAGCCCTTTTTCCGACAGTTTACTCACTAACCTTTTACATTATTAGTTTTTACAATTCTTTCCGGGACGTTTTTATTACTTAAGGTTTAGCGAGTTTATTTCGTGCTTGTGGGTTCTCCCCCCCCTCTTCTCGGTGCGGACCTATTCTTCTGCCGCTCGGGGAGCGCAAATGTGCGTGAGTCCTATGGCGCTTTTCTTTCGTCGGTGAGTTGGGTTTTATTTCTTCTCTTTTTAAATACTTAAGGTGAATGGTGAGGAAACCTTCGTCCTAACAAAACATAAGCCCCAAACAAAAATAGAATAATAAGCAAAATAAAAGTAAAATAAAAATAACGCTCGGACTTGGTTCCTTACAAAAGTACAGTTGCAATACTGGCATACTGGCTGGTCATCACCCTTCAAAAGTTATTGATGAGTCAGCCGAGTATGTCCAATCCTCAGACGAGTAAGAATGACTTCAGATCTCCTATCATACTGTTTGTTGTGTGTTCAATTTTCTATTATAGGTTTGATCTCGTAAAGTTTATTGTGGACTTGTTTGTTCCACACATATTGCCATCTCTCTGCTAGTCGTTAAAACACGACTAGCTTCAAGTCACCTCCTTCCATAAACATTGTAGGCTGAGAAGGACTTGCTGACTTTGCAGCTGCGTCAGCTTCTTCATTCCCTCTTATACCTACATGGCCTGGGACCCAACGAAATTTTACAAGAATATTACTCGCAATCAGATGGCAAAACAGTTTGCGAATTTTAATCAGTATAGAGTGAGAACTAGGTTCATGTGAGATCAAAGCCTAAAGTGCACTAACTGAGTCAGTGTAAATAACACAGCGACGATGACCTTTCCTAATTACATATTTTAAGGCTAGGTAAATAGCCTGCAACTCTGCAGTAAAGATAGAAGAATTCGATGCAATTTGTTCTGCCACGATCTCATCCTGGCAGACAAAGGCTGAACCAACGTAGTCAACCTGATTTCGATCCATCAGTATAAATAGGAATTAAATTCCTGTCGTGGTGTTGAATTTCTGCAAAGTGCTGCCTATAGATGTAGTCCGGGATGGATTTTTTAGGAAAAACTGCTTTAAGCTTAAATCAACATTTATCACAAGAGATGACCAAGGTGATATATTATCGACCTCGGCCTGTGAGATGTTGCTTGTGTCCACGTCAATCGTGCTGCTTACATTCTCCATTCTAATGTCAAATGTAGGGACACAACTTGGGCTAGCTGTTAATAATCTTTTCAGCTGAGTATCTGATACTCTACAAAAACTGAAGGTTTAGCCAGAGATTTCTCTTTAATGTAATAGAACAAAGACAACTGCTCTCTCCTGAGAGATAGTGGAGGCTCATAAGCATCTACGTACAAACTTTGGACAGGAAAAGTTCGAAACGCACCAGTGCACAAACGCAATGCTTGATGGTGGATTGGATCCAGCATCCGAAGAGTAGATTCTCATGCAGAGCCATACACAATACATCCATAATCAAGCTTAGAGCGAACAAGGGCTCTATACACTCTGATCATTGAACATTTGTCTGCTCCCCAGAATGAGCAGCATAATACCTTTAAAAGGTTCAGAGATTTTAAGCATCTACTCTTCAAATTGCGCAAGTGTGGTAAGAACATCAATTTATGGTCAAACACGACACCCAAAAATTTTGCTTCATTGACTATTGGGATTTTAAACGCATTTAGGTGAATTTCAGGGTCCAGGTGCAAACCACGCCTTCGGCAAAAGTGGATGCACGAGGTCTTTTCTGCATTAAAAGTAAAACCATTGGTCTTGGACCAATTGTCTATGCGGTTTAGTGAGGTTTGCAGTTGTCTCTCGATGAAACTCATGTTACTAGACTGACAAGAGATCTGAAAGTCATCCACATACAAGGAGTGTTTCACACTGGAAGAAAGACACTTAGCTATGCTATTAATTTTAATTAGAAACAGAGTCACACTCAAAATAGAACCTTGAGGAACACCTTCTTCTTGTGTAAAAGGCCTAGATAAAGTGTTGCCCATCCTGACTTGGAATCTTCGATTCTGTAGGAAGTTTTTTATAAAAATTGGCAAATTACCCCGCAATCCGAATTTGTGCAGATCACGGAGTATCCCGTATCGCCAGCAGCGATCATAGGCCTTCTCTATATCAAAAAACACAGACACTAAGTGCTGTCGTCTAACAAACGCTTCGCGTATGGATGTTTCAAGATTTAGTAAATTGTCTGTGGTACTTCTGTTCCTACGAAATCCACTCTGATGTGGTGAAAAGTAGTTCTTTTCCTCTAGGAGGAACATCAGGCGTCTGTTTACCATTCTCTCGAAAAGTTTGCACAGACAACTAGTCAAAGAAATTGGTCTATAATTAAAGGGATTCTTGCGGTCTTTATTTGGTTTGGGTATGGGAATAATAATTGATAGCCTCCAAGAGTCAGGAAAAATATGTTCCGTCCATATTCTGTTAAACAGATTCAGAAGGTTACTAAGGGAATTGTTTGACAAATTTTTTATCATGCTGTAGTGGATTTTATCCGGACCTACAGCAGCATTCCCCGAGCAAGAGATTGCTGTACATAGTTCTATTCTGCTGAATGGCACATTATATTCCTCATTAGATGGAGACTGGAAGTTTAAATATTGTTTTTCCAGTTTGGACTTTATAAGCCTGAAAATTTGTTGTATACATAATATTGCTGGATGAAGACGAAAATGTTTCACCCAACAAATCGGCAATACCTTTTACGTCACTGATTATTGTGCCATTACTTTCCAGCATGGACAGGGTGTGAGAAACATATTCTCCATTAATTTTATGGATTTTATCCCAGACTGCTTTTGAGCTGGTGGAAGATGTTATGCTAGAAACATACTTCCTCCAAGAATCCCTTTGGCTTTGCCTCCTTATTTTTCTGGCATTTGCCTTTGCTTTTTTAAAAGCAACCAAATTGTTAGCAGTGGGGTATCTTCTGAAAATCCCCCATGCTTTCTTTTGCTTTTTAAATGCTGCCTTGCAATTCTGATCCCACCGTGGTTTCGGATGTTTTGGATATCTGGTTGACGTTTTCCCCATTGTTTTTTCGGCTGCCTGAATAATACTGGAAGTGACAACTTCGACTGCATCATTGATGTCAGCAGTATTGACCATTTCCTCAGTGATGTTAGCCAAAGAGGAAAATGCAGGCCAATCTGCCATTTCAAGTTTCCAGCGTGGTGGACGGGCTGTTTCACAGCTTTCTCTGCCTCGATATTATAAAAATATTGGGAAGTGGTTGCTGGAAAGTGGATTAGATCCAACCTCCCATGTAAACGCTGAAAACAGATTTGGGGTTGCTAATGATAGATGAATGGCAGTGAATGTTCTTGTTGGGGCATGGAAGTATGTCACTTCTCCAGTATTAAATAAATATACTTTGTGATTGCCTATGAACCTTTCAATGGCTCTGCCTCGACGATTGATATCGTGGCTGCCCCACATTGGATTGTGGCCATTGAAATCACTGAGTAGAAGGAATAGAGTCGGCAGTTGTTCAACCGAGTCATCCAATTCAACGTCATTGACTCTGACATCTGGTGGCAAGTATATGGAACAAACTGTGACAGTAACACCAATTGAAATTCTGACTGCCACAGCTTGCAGCTCTGTTGTTATTTGTACTGGTAAGGACGGGATGCGGTTTGAGACCAGTATAGCCACACCTCCACTGGCAGGGTTGTGGCTGTCATCATCCTTACGGTAGAGATCGAATCCTTGTAAAGAAATTTTTTCTCCAGGTTTTAGATGTGTTTCCTGAAGTGCCACGCAGAGAGATGAGGTAGATGATGTCAAGTGTTTAACGTCAGAGAAGTTGTTGTGGAAACCACGACAGTTCCATTGGATTATTTTGTAATCCATTATGTGTTTGTTGAGGCAGTATTCTTTGCAAAAGTGTCCCTCTTCAATTTCACAGAGGATTTTCCTTTTGGAGGTGAGGTTGGTTGTGTCACCTCCATATTAGTCTCTTCATCAGAGATATCAGAGAACTCACTCATAGATTGAGCCTCTGATTTTTTAGATTTAGAGAGAGCTGCTTTCACTCTCTGTTTGTTTAGTGGGTTCTTATTAGCCTTTTTAGAACCCAGGTTTCTTGTTGTTACCCCTGTTTTAGGTAAGAGTGTTTTTTGTTTTACATTCTCTTTTTCTGGTGTTTTCTTTGATGGGATCAGTAGGCATTTCGCATGGCGAGTGAGAGATTCTTTTGGAGAAACTGAAATATCCGTTTGAACTGCACATGTCTTTGTGGATTTCAAAACAGCTGCAAATGTCTTCTGTTTCAATGGTGCACTTGAAATCCAACAAGTAAAAACAGTTAGCAACATACCTTACCAGAGTCTCAGCGCATGGTCACTTCTTTTTCTCTCTGCCATGCAGGGCATTTACGGGAGTAGGCTGGATGGGCATCTTTGCAATTCACACAGCATGGAGTATTGGTACACTCAGTGCTCTGGTGACCTTCAGTTCCACACTGTGCACATACGCTCTTTCCTCGGCAGGATGTTTGAGAACGTCCAAACCGCTGGCATTTGAAGCAGCGCAGTGGGTTTGGAATATATGGTCGAACTGGGCATCGAAGATATCCCGCAGTAACAAATGATGGCAATGTCGGCTTTCCAAAAGTGAGAATGAGATGTTTAGTCGGTATCAACTTGCCATCAGGACGGATGGAGATGCGTTGGACAGCTGTGACACCTTGATCCAAAAGACCGATCTGGATATCTGATTCATCTTCAGACATCAGATCGATCTCAGATATCACACCACGTGATGAGTTCAAACTTGCGTGTGGTGTGATGGTGACTTTTATGTCTCCTAGAGATGTCATGTTCAAAAGCTTTGCTGACTGTTGAGAGGAGGCTGCTTCTATCAGTAGGTCCCCTGACCTCAATTTTTGTATTTTCTTCAGATGCCCAATAGTTGATTCAAACAACTTTTGAATTAGGAAAGGGGAACACTTAGACATAGGTTTTTTGCCAGAACTATGCACAATGAGATAAGCTGGTTGGCTGGAGGAACTGACCTGCTTTGGTGGTGATGCACCATTGCTTGTAATTTTTGATTTTGATGAATCCATATTTAAGAATTTATATTCACCCACCATGGGGCTCAACAAGGGGATGCCGTCACATGAGAGGATCCCATAGACCATAGGTGGGGAACCTGCAGCCTCCGCGAGGTTCTTGTGCGGCCCTTTGCCACCTAGTACAAAATGGTAGAGTTCATTTCAAACAACTATTGTACATCAACGCCATGACAGTTGCGCGAAAAATCCCGCCAAAGACAGTCATATTGTAACATGACGTCAGAATACTAGTCTGTATGTTTATGTAATTTACATATCTAAAAGAAACGAATAATGTTCTATGTAATATTTATTTGAAAATAAATTAAAATTACAAAATACTACTTACAAAATTTGTCATACAATTCATTAGTCAGCTGATTGTCTTTGCAAAAAAAAATTTTAATTAGCGCTAGCAGCGCCATCTACCTTGTCTAAGAAGTAAACAAAACTCGGTTTCAGATCTCCCATTTGAGTGTCACACCTTGCTTTGGCTTCTCTGACTCGCATCTCTCAACGCTTCCCTGTTGCGATCTTCAGCAAACTGTAGTTAATAGTGCGTGCTTATAACAGTTACACGGTTTTATTGTATTTCTAGAAAGTATACACTTTGTTAAAGATATTATTTGATATTCATGTTTTTATCCATCATGTCAAGTAGTAAGAGAAGAAAATTAAATGATGAAAACAGAACATTTAATGTAGAATGGGAGTTAGATTTTTTCTTTACTGCTGAGAAAGATAAAATAATGTGTTTGTTGTGCAATACAGTTTTAAATACTTTAAAAAAAGCGAATGCAAATAAACACTATTTGACTAATAAAGAACATAAATATTTCGCTTTAGAAGGTGAATCACGAAAAGTTGCACTTCAAAAGTTGAAAAATGAGAAGCATCATCAGCAGGCATCTTTTAGTGCCTTTGTAAATCAAAATTCCGCTGCAGTTGCTGTTACGTATAAAATAGCACATATACTTGGAAAAAGGGGCAAACCATTTAGTGACATTGAAATAATTAAAGAATGTATTGTTGAAGCAGTGAGTATGTTAGATCCAAGAAATGTCGACAAATACAAACAATTACCTCTTTCAAGAAGAACTAACAGATCGACAGCACGAATTAGCGCAAAATGTAACAGAGCAACTTCATACAATTATACAAAATGAAGATGTTTATTTTTCAATTGCTTTAGATGAAAGCACTGATAAAACAGATTCGGCACAAGTTTTATATTTTATTCGTGCTATAACTAAAGATTTTCAATGTTACGAAGAACTACTTGCGTTGGGTACACTAACTGGAAGAACTCGCGGAGCCGATATTTTCGAAAACTTCAAAGAAGTATGTAATAAATTACAATTGAATGTCAGTAATTTAGTCAGTGTCTGCACCAATGGCGCACCTTCCATGAGAAGCAAAAAAGACGGATTCGTTGCTTTGTTAAAAAAGGAAAACTTAAACTTGAAAAAATTGATATCATTTCACTGCATTTTGCATCAGCAAAATCTTTGCGCAAAATCTACCATTTTGCAAGACACTGTGGATAGAACCATTGCCATTGTCAACTATATTCGCGTAAATGCAATGCGTCATCGTGAATTTCGGCAGATGCTCTCTTTAGATGAGGAAACGTATAGTGTTGACCTACCATACTACTGCAAGGTTCGCTGGCTATCAACAGGTCAGGTTTTGATAAAAGTTTTGTCTTTACGACGACAAATTTTAAACTTTTATCAAGAACAAGGAAAACAATGTGATCTATCAGATGAAGTATTTCTCAGAAACCTTGCATTTTTGTCTGATATGATGACAAAACAAAACAATTTAAATGTTTGCCTGCAAGGTGAAACGAGGTATATTTATGAAATGTGGCAAAAGATCCAAGCGTTTAGAAAAAAATTATCATTTTTCAAAACATTGCTTTGTCGATCGGAAATATCTGCACAACACTTCCCGGAGCTAGCTAAAATGTTAAATGAGCAGAACTGTGAAAATAAAATATTCGATGAATATGTAGGTGTCTTGGATTGTTTAATAGAAGAGTATACTAATAGATTTTCTGATTTTGACGAGCACACTCCTGCTATGAAACTGGCATTTGAACCACATTTAATAGATATATCCGAGGCTCCTGCAGAACTACAAATGGAGTTAATTGATTTAGGGGAAGATAGTATCATCAAATCCCTTTTTAACGCTAAAAAGGATCCCATAGAAATCTGGAAAAATGCTGTTGAATATCCATGCCTTCGAGAACATGCTCGCCGTTTACTTTCCTGCTTCGGAAGTACCTACTGTTGCGAGAAAACATTTTCTCTCATGTCAAAAATAAAAACAAATTTAAGAACGCAAATTACAGATGCACATTTAGAGGATCAATTAAAGCTGTGTGTTACGAAGCTTGATCCAAATATACAATTACTGTCAAACAAAAAACAAAGCCAAATAAGTCACTAACTTAGTGAATAAAAAAATATTTTTTATTGTATTTTTTTATAATATTTTTATATTATTTTATATGTATATTATATTTCATTTTTTCTATATAATGCAATAAATTGTTAAATCTATAGAAAAACTATAATAATTTCACAAAAGTCACTTTCTTAGGTCAATCAGCTTATGCGGCCTCTCTTATTGCTGCCTAATTTAAATGTGGCCTCTAATGGTAAAAAGGTTCCCCACCTCTGCCATAGACCGTCACACCAGGGTTTCCCAGGAGCTATACCCTCACAATGCAGTCAAGAAGAGCACATCTTGTCTGACGTGTCTGCCCGGTCTGCACCGATCAGTTGACTCCAAGCCGAGGTCAAGAATGACTCAACAACCAGCCGATTGACTCAAACGGAGCCTGATTTGAGCCTCCCGTTTATCTGAAGCAGGGGCCAAAGCAGTGTTTGGGGACGTTATGTTGCCCCTCAACTACCAGGATCCCCCTTTCCGGCATACGGGACACCACGCACAGCAAACACGTGGGTGGGCGTTCAGATCCCAGGGATGGTAAAGAAGAGATACTAAACCATCTCTGGGAGGTCCCCTCACCACGGACAGGAACCCACATCGAGGGGATGTACTGGGCTGTGACAATTCCAAAATGTTGGTGTCATTATTAGGTTGATATGTAGATTTTTCCTTGATAGAAGTTTTCTTATTTGCCGGTTCCAAACCTAAAAATTTAGTGATTTCAATCATTATAAGATCTTGTTTTGGCATAGCGTTATTAAAGAAATGCATCTGACAAAATTAAGAAACAAACCTTTATTCTGTATTTCTCGTCTTTTTTGGGCATGAATGGACCTTTGCTCAGCAATCTGTTTTGAGGTGGTTGTATCAAACTTCCTTATCAATATGTTTTTAGTTGGATACGAATTAGGTTTTAAATAATGACGAGCACATGGTAAACCTATGAAAACGTAAGTACCATATGTGATAACAGTTAAAATATACTTATAAGAAATGTTTTTATTACCTGCAAATAGTAATCGTCTTTATCAAAATGCAAACTGCAAACATACGTAGATTTCGTTGATTGCTTTCCTAACTTTAGTTTTATTTCCCACTTTTTTCTCAGTAATTTATCTTTTGGGAATGTGTGCATATGTATTGAGTTTGATGTACCTTTAGACTTACATCCAAATACACAGCAATACTTATTATTTACCATTGTAGGTTAAATACTTTCTAATTCTTACTGACCACAGACATACATTATACCCATAGTAGTCACCATTATGTAGTTCGCGCTAACACCTGTAGATGTCAGATCGATCGTTGGCACAAGCGAATTGCTGACCTTTCTTCTTTAAACTTAAGCAAGAGGAAAAGTGAGAAATTTTGCATTTGTTGAGTGAGGTTGTGTTTTGTGCTGGTTTGCAAGGTTTTGGATTTTTTCTGCAAAGTTCACAGTTTTGTTCTACAATTTACCAAGTAAGTTTATCATAATCATATCCCTATTTCCTTTATTTTTGCTAATTGTTTTATTTCGCGTAAGATAAATAAAACAGCATTTTAAATTTTGTTTCGCCATCTGATTTTATATTAAAAAAGTGGTGGTGATGTCTTTTCTCCATGTGGCATGTCATTTTAAGTATTTCTTACCTGTGAGATTGTCATTAACCATTCCGAACAATGTTCCAATTATCTGATAATGACAGATCTATAAGTCACACTGTGATTAGCGACCATTTCAGATTTATTCCATTTACGTTCATTATGAAAATTAGTGGTAATTACTATATTTGTTTTTATTTCATCTGTTTTTTATAAGTTACTATTGTTTTGTATGAGTATGGAAATGTCACAACAACAAAATTTTAGAGCAATGTTTGACAAAGTAACAACTCGGAATTAAAATGTGGAATGCTTGGACAAGGTCAGGGAATCTGCAAAAATTTACAAAATGTTAAAATGGGCTCCAAGCTTCACAAACTGCACACATCGTGACATTTTATAATTTATTTTGTTTGTTCATAGAATTTTATACATTTACTTAATTTCTCTTTCCAAAACAGTGATAATTACTTGTTGTTTTTATAATTAAACAAACTGTTTAATGACAAAAATTATATACAAATAATTTATTTATTTTGATCAAAGATAATGGTTTTCTATGAAGATTCTATAAATAAAATAAAAAATTTATGAATGTTATACTTTTATAAAATAATTTATCACTCAATTATAATTTAAAAATTGAAGACTTATAAAAGTTAAGATAAACAGTAAAATAAGTTAATAAATTCTCTTTTTATCCAGAAAATTATGAAGATGAAAAAGCGTCATTTGGAGAAACAAAAATACGTCCGATATCTCCACACGGTTGCCTGACGAAATAATCTTCTACGTGTTTAAATATATGAAAGATACTGAGTTAGACGTGTGTAGAAAATGGAGGGATATCATTTGACAAATCATGTCTCACAAAGTAACAATGGTCACAAGGGTAAGTATTTACTTGATCATATGCAGTGATTATAGAATTGTTGTTAGTATAAAAACATAGAGATCACTTTATAAATACACAAAATTCGTTTATGGCTTGCATTTAAAGGGAAAAAAATTAAAAAATTGAATGGAATCAAAACTCGGACATTAGAATCGTACATGACATGCAATGTCCAGTGTTACGTTTTGTACCTTGTGTTCGATGTTGCATCCGTATTTTGAGTTTTTGTAACTATTGGATACAGATGTTTTTGTAAAGAAAGAATAGAACTTAAGCAATCTCAATGTAAAGCACCTAGATTTGGTTTTTTTTTTGCTATAGGTATTAATTTAAGATGAGTAAGTTCGAATGTTTGTACTCTGTTACACATTGCTTACACAGACTACAAAAGATTATTTTTCTAATAACGAAATCAGACTTGAAGCATATTATAATGTAACAAACATAAATGTAGAAATATCCAATGCTTTCCCGTGTAATTTTCAGTGTTGAGTGTAAGATTCATTGTTTTCTAACCCATGTGGTTTCTATTTAGTCTGTTGTATAGGATATAATATTGTATTGCTGTATTAGAAATTCTTTTCTATAAAGCTACGATAACATTATGAAAAGATTTGTATAATTTTCCACAATCAGCAATTTTCTGAATGGATAAAGTTGTTAATTATTCCGTCCAAAAATTCAATTTTGATTTAGAATTTTTATTCCGTTATGTACAAAGAGATCTTTTCATATACTCTACGAAGTTTATTAATTTGTACAAACAATAACACAAAGATAATCGCTAATTAAAGTGGGTATTTTAGCAAGAGTGAATCAAAGTAAATTATATATATAAATTATCAGGATTTATTGTTTTTTTTCCGCTGTGTAATTGAAGGTGACAACCAGAAAAACTCATTTAAATTCAAATATAAGTACATTATTATGTATATCAAATTACATTATTTGTAACTATTCTGATTTATTTAACAGAAAATTCCTTTCAAGTTATTAAACAACATAATCTACGAACGTGAAAAACTTCAACCTTATACAGTCAAACCTGTTTTTATGCGGTGGATAGGGACCGCATAAAAAAAGTCTCACATAGAAAATAACTCAAAACCGTACGAAATAGAATTTATTGACAACAGATGTCAGCACTTGACTGCATCGTCTCGTCTATCGTCTGTTTTACATATTTTTGTCCAGGTGGTGTTTTGTTGACTTAAAAAATAAATTATTTCATTTTTCGCATATTCATGCGATAATATTACTATAATAAGTTCATTTATGCTATAATAAGTCAACATGAGACATGACAAATCGCACGAGACTAGTCGCCAACTATACCACACAAAAAAAAAATCGCACAAAAAAAGACCGCATAAAAACAGGTTTGACTGTATTGGTTTTGAAGATACTTTTCAGTATAATTGGTTTTATTATGCTAGATGGATCTTTACTTAAGACGTGGTGTCCCAGTATCCATGATTCACATGAATTTGGTAAGTACGTTTACTTGTAGATATTATTTCTCTAATAAATCCAGTATATTCAGTGACATGATAATATCTATCTACTGTTTAATTTCAGATTATGATGAACCTTTGATTATACGTTCATATAGCAAAGAACCAAAATACAATTAGCATTATTTCCTAATGTTCCTGGTTTTAATGTTTTTAATTTTCCAAGTGACACGATTAAAGATGAAGACGTATTCTATAGGGAAACAGACAGGCAGAAGCAACTGAAGTATCTGTGCCACAAAGTGAACATATCGGCAGAAGAAATTAAATGAGCCATTTACTACAACGATTTTATGGGGCCTCCGCACGAAATTAAAGCAAACTCATTTACTTCTTACACAATCCAAAGAGCTGCAGTTAGATTTACTATATTTTACAGAAAGAGTAAATTCTCTCTCTCTTGACTTTCTAGCAGGCAGATGTGATTATAAAAACGTAAAAGAAAAATTTGAAAGAATAAAGTGTTTGAAACCGGAAATGAGGCAGAAGACATGTTTCGTGTATATTTTACACGCATGCGTGTAAAATATGCATCGATCCAGTAATTCAAATGTTTAGAGAAGCCTTTCCTTTAGTAAACCACGTGGTTTACAACTGTTTTCCTTGGTTTCTATCAATTAGTCCACCAGAAAACCAGGACTTTGATAATGTAAATATCTTTTCAGATGACAAGAGAATAGCACTATTTGTTTTTGTATGGTGGGAATGATTATACTGTACTAATTTAAAGAAATTGTACTTTTACGTTAACTAGAACTGAGATTAATAATGTTAAAATTAAGTTTATTAGCTCACAGTATTGTTCTGCACTGTTTCGTATGTGTTTATCCGACAAGGAAATAAATGTTTTCATTGTAAACATAAACTATAAATGGGTCATTTAAAGAAGAGAAATGTATTTAAGAAATTAAGGATAAAATGCACTTATACTTCATATATAATTGTAAAACTTGGTTAGTTATGATCAGATCAGGAAGTGAATGTTTATATTCAATGTTTCTTACTTATGTAAAGTTACAGTTATTAAATAATTTATTTAAATTTTAAGAATTTGAATGTAAATATTGAAAAAATCTAAAATTTAACTTTAAAAGATCTCATGGTTTATTAAGGGTTGAAAGCAAAGCTATTGGGGAAACATTATGTGAATTGTGTATCAGAGTAATGTAAAATATTCAGTAAATTTCAAAGATTTAGATAAAGTTGATTGAACAAATATTCGTGTTTCAAAGATTTGGTTAATAAACTACACAAAAACATTCGTATATTTTACATAAGTCGTTATCTATATCAATACTGTATTATAAAGAGGTAAGTAAGTTTCGATGTAACAGGTAATCTCGGAAACTACTCATCTGATTTCAAAAATATTTTGGAATGGACCTTCAGGGTGGACATAGGCTGTATATTATTCCATTAAACATTCGTATAAATTAAAAGATATTAGCAAAATATCGAGGCCAGAGTTTTAAACGTGAAAACATATACATCGGACGTTCGGCGCTGCTTTCCTGAAAGCATAGAAGTTTGACAATGGCGTTTGGAATGTTGACCATGATTCTATTGACTTTCCAAATGCCATTGTCAAACTTCTAGGCTTACAAGAAAGTGCGCTGAACGTCCGATGTACACGTTTTCGCATTTAGAACTTCGGCCTCAACCTTGCTATCATCTAGGATTAAGTCTTTTATGTCCAACAGATGTGCTAACTCCACGAGTATGACAACCTAAGTTTGCTTTTTTGTGACAATGAACTAAAGCAGATCATCCTCTATCTATCTATACAGGGCCGATTTACATAGGGACATTTGGGGCCGGTGCCCAGGGCTCCCACAAAACTATGTTTAAACAATTTTTTTTTTCCTATTACTGAGACAGCCTAGTGTGGCCTAATCATGAGGGCCACAGGCAAAGAAAACCAAACCCAGGAAAAAACCTATGAAACATTGGAAAATTTCGGAAAAAAATTTTACATTGGTATTTTTCAATTAAATTAAAGTAATTAGTTTTACACAGTAAAATATATGTATGTTTGCAATAACCTTATTTTTAAATGAAATTTACAACTTCCTACTTAAAATCTAGTTGAAAGTACAGTACTTTGTGTAAAGTTTCTAAATCATCAAATTTGCGTACTCTTAAAGGGGGCCCCTGGATTGGTAAATTTGACTCTGTCTGTATATATATTGTATATAAAATACGATGCAGGCGCCATGAGACTCCCTTTTCACCCCCCGTCCTATCTTACTATCTTTTCACCTTCGTTCCCAACCTCTTCTTTTCTTGAACTCAACTTTCTGTTTTTGAACAGGGCTTATGTCTGTTGCAAATTAAACAGATAACTCTACTGAACTTTCTAATTACTTTTGGTCGCTAGTGGGTGAAGATCGTTACTGTCAATGCTCCCAGAGGCAGAGAGGGAATCGGTGTAAATGTGTGCACATGTTGCGGTGAGGTTGTTGTTGGTGCAGTTATTATAAAGACAATAGCATTGGAAAAAAAATTCTTATTATTAACGTAAACCACAAAGCTACAGCCCAGTGTCGGTGTTCTTGGAACCATCAGTGTAGATATTGATATTGGTAAGTACGTTCCGCTGTACGTTTATTGGTGTGGATGGTATTATCATAAGCAGGGCACAGAGTATGGTGAAAAGGGTATGGTTTTTCAAGGCTTACAGTGCAGAACGTCCATATTGCTGTCAATATATTCACCACGGTGAATAAGCTGAAACTTGTGGTGCTGAAGAATAGTTAAGTTGATAGGGGGCTTTCTGGCAATAACCTGAATACCCCTGTTGGGTGGGGGTGGTGTGGAAGGCTTTTGTGATGTTAAGTAGTGCATGACAGGCAAGATGGTCATCAAGCAGATTACTAGGGGGTGCCACCAGGGGTCAAGTTCAGGCCTTCTTCAAATCCAGGATAAGGCTCACTCCAACTTGAAAGCCAAAATCATAGGGGATGCAGATGATACCCTTATCCTGATGAACCACTGGAATCAAGTTCTTCAAAGTGAAATGAATTCCCTGCTGGACAACATCCAGGTTGGTTGGTTAAAGTTTATTGGCACAAGGGCCACGTAGGCCAAGCTGCGCCACAACTTATGGTATATATATGTACATAAATAACAATAAAAATGAAAATGAATTTTAAAAAACAAAGAACCAATAACAAAAATATACAACAGTTAAACTGTGTATAACAACAAGATGTATATAGATATAAATAATTAAATTTCTTTATAAATATTTGTAACTTTTAGAAAGTTCAATAATTTATCAACATTTGGCCTCTGGCCCAAAATCTCGTTAAAACTTGCATTTCCAAAATGCTGCCTACGAATCCGTTCAGAGGCGATGCAATTGCTCAGTATGTGCTTAACAGATTTCAAAAGCCTTTATTAAGAAACAAAATATATTACAGGCGAAACTTAGGCAAATAAGTGGCAAAATTAGCCAGAAAACTAAAATAACATGATATACAAGTAGTCGCGACATGGGCTTGGAATCGCCAACCAGACGGTTAACAGTTATAACCAAAGGACGCGTGACATGGGCACATGACTGCCTGCCAAAACATAATACAAATACCTTGGAGGAGAACAAGGCTGAGAGCAAATGTCTATATGCTGGCTATTGATACTGTGGGGCTGAAGCTGTTGCTGCACTACGGTTGTAGTTGCCTAGATGCTGTCGATAAATGTCATTACTCCAACAGATAGCGTCGCTTACCATGAGTTTTTTCATCAAGGTGGAGTATTTGCGACCGATACCCAAGCGTTGAAGAGTAGCCTCGTTGAGATGGTCGTACCCTCCCAGGGCACCCACAATGAATGCGCTAAGATGTGTGTTGCATCCTTTGCTACGGAAGTGTTGCACAAGGTTCTGGTACTTCCGTTCCTTTTCTTCTCTTGCTGCCGCGAAAGCCTGCTGGGTGTTCTCGAACGGTGTAGTTACGTCCACGATCGTTGCGGTCTTCGACGGCTCGTGGATTACTACTAGATCCGGGCGGCAGTTCTCGGAGAATCCCGGCACATGGCGGTTGACGAGCACTGTAGCATCATTAAAGCGGAAGGCAGCTACAATCCTATTGAGAATTGCGTCATGGCGGCGGGTGATGAGTCTGTAGTTAAGCAGGCAGTGGCAAAGTACGTGCGAAAGTGTTTCCATCGCAAAGCCACATTGTCGACATGTCTTGGAGTCGGTGCCGAAACGCTTGTGGCCTCGCAGAGCCACCACACTCAGTCTGGCACGGTGGATAAAGCACCAATCTGAAAAGCGGGTAAAGCACCCGTTGTTGAGGAAGTGATTACTTACCTCGCTTGTAGCTGTTACGTTGAATGCCTTCCCTTGGTCAGGTTTTAGCAGGAGGTTTCGAAGGTGGTGTTCTTTTAGGAGGGCACATAGTGTGCCTTGGCAGCCCTTAACGTTGATGATGCTGTCTCCAACAGCGATAGTGGGAAGGTTACCAGGTCCTATTACCCAATTGATGTTGAGGCGGGTTTTCAGGCGTCTGGTCGCCATCCTGAGGCGTGTCCACATCGAGGTAATGTCGTAGGACTTGGAGCCGACGTCACCCTCCATCGAACCATCCAGGTACCGGCAGATGTCCTCTGGGCTGGGTGTTCTTCCTGTTCTCTTGGCAACGACGCAGTTTAGGGTGCCCATTGCAATGTCTGTGATGTTATCGTCCCTAGAGTTAAACAGATAAGAGGCGTGACATATTTGTGCAATGTCAGCGAGTTGGCTGGAGGGGGTGACATTTGCACCACCGTTTGTAAGGAAGATAGACAATCTCTGCGCTGGCGCGCTGGGGAAGATTGAGCCATCTTTTAACATAGCGCTTGGTGAGTCGATCAATTTTGTTCAGAGTCTTCTTAGGCGTGGTGCCATTGGTTAGGCAGAAGATGAGCTTCGGCAGGATGAATGTATTTAAGGCGTCCAGTTTCTGCCATGGTGCAAAGCGTGATTCATTGAGTTTACAGATCTCGTCCATGACAGAGTCAGTTGTCGCAGACTCCGTGTCACACCTGGAAAAACCTGTGGGAACGCTGAGATGCCTGTATGTGTTGTCATTGTTGAGCCTAGGGAGTGCTGTCTGCTTAATGGAAAAAGAGTTAGTACCGGTAGTGTGGGACTTACTCAGAACAGACAAGATGCCGCACTTTGCGCGGTTGAAACTGGTTAGTTGGTTGGTTGAT